>NC_088338.1:32600000-32772500 GCF_036884655.1 Musa acuminata AAA Group | reverse complement strand
AATAGAATATGACAAATGTTAGGCTTCCTACTGGTCTCCATCATGTTGACAAATGCCGCAGCCTGTCAAGTTAAGAACGAGTGTTTGATCTATGGAAAACAAGATTCTATTAAGACTGGGAACATTTTTCTAAGCATGTATGAGGAAAAGATTCAGAACCGGGAGTGAAGATACCAAGAAATCTTCTTGTGAATGTAATTTGGAGATCTTTCAGGTGTCTAAAAACCTTGTCGCCACAGTTTCATATTTTCTTATCCTTTTTATTTCACAAGTTAATATGTTTATTTTTATTTTTGCTTGAATTGGAATGACTATTATCACCAATAGTTTATGATGGTAATTACTGACAATTACTTATCTAAGAATTGATAAATCATTATGAGTAGGAGATACATCATCTTGGTAAGTTCTTGAAGACATCATTCTGACTTGGAATATTTTGGAAAAATAAACTTAATATAGTATTTCAGTATGTTAGAAACAGACATTATGAAATGGTGTATAAAAATAAGAGTTCACTTTGAAAAGGAATCACAATGAAAATGTGCAGAAAAAAAGATTATATTAGTGAACAATTTTAAATATATATTTTTTCTTATCTCCACCCACTCTCTCTCTTCTCTCTTCTTTTTATTATAAACTTATTGATATGTTTCAATCATAATTTGCATTACATAAAACTCTGCACAACTTAATCTTCATGTCATGAGGAGGAATACATTGAAGCTTTCATCTCTTTATCCATTCAACCGGCTCAATTCAAGGGGAAATGATTCAGCCTTTCTTAGGGAACTTCACATCACACCTCACCTTCTCACATTTCCTTCATTAATTGATTGCTACTAAAGCAGCACCTGATGTCAACTTACTATGTTTTCTACACCTTTTTGTTAATCTGTCTACCTTTGATCATATTGTTTTGATCTTTCCAATAAATTCTTGTGAAGCTTATATGTGTTGTATTTAGAGTTAGACAATGTCTTGAAATTCTATATAGTTCAGCAAATAAAATAAATGGTTAGGGTTCTCATTAGTGGATTGTAGATCAGAAACAAAAGTGGAGACTCGTGTAATTCGAGATTGAATGAGAAGATATAAATATAATTTCTCATATTGCAACTTTTCAGGATGAAGATACTCTACAAGCATAAATGGGTTGCTGTCATTTGATTCCCTGACAATAATGAACTGAAGCAATCTCTTGAAGCCCAGAGCTACCAGATATATCTCAACAAACCTAATTATTTAAGCTAAGATTAGCTCTTTCTTTGTTATTTTCCTGTCCTTTTTTCCGACGGGGATGAAACGATAAAATAGATAAATAACAACAATAAAAATCATTATATATACATATGTATATAATGATTTGAAGACAAATAAAGATCAATTTAGTCATGACCGTAGAACTAGCTTTACAAACATAAAAATACATCTGATCAGTCTTACATCACATCAAAAGTGAGTAAGATTAAGATTAATTTATAAGGATCTGATAAATATACTATTATCAATTTCAGTTTAAACATTTTGATCAATTGTTTAGACTAAATAAAATTGATAGATCAATTAACCCATCAGACCTCAATCATGATAGTAACATGAGAAGTCTTGGAGAGATGACTTCGAGTAACAAAAAAAAAAAAAGGAAATAAGAAGAGGAAGATGCACAAATAACAAACTAATAGAGCTTATTTTTGCTTTGTTTTATATATATATATATAGTCAAAAGTGAAAAGGCATAAATTTCTCCTTTTGAATTCATGAGATATGAAAGAAAAAATAATACTAAGATGTTCACAAAAATACAAGTAGAGCAGTCGATCATTACCAACCAAAACAAGTCAGATGGGACTCCCAGCAGCACATATGGAGTGGAAACTTCCGTCCTAATCTACCCTATCAATTATGTACATAACAATTTCAGCTGGATGTCACCATGGACTCGATCTGGTAAACATTAATCCTTGCTTCCGAAAAATGTGCTTTGTGTCGAAGAAACACAAGATGATGATGACGACCGCACCGGTGACGGCAATCACCACAAAAACGATGACGACATTGGTGATGACAAAGCAAGACGAAAGCATCAGTACCACCACCTTCCATTATTAATGCTTGCTCTCTCCTGATAGCCAGTTTCCAGGGTCAATGAGTTGGACATGTGCATTCGACAGCCCTTTCTCCCCCTTCCATTATTTAGCTTGTTTCAAAGAGGAACGATGCCTTTTCCTTGAAGCTCCCATCATGCCACAGCTTGTCACGTTTCCCTCATCCTTCAGTAGAAAAGCAGCAGCTGATGCTGACTTGTTTATTCTATCCAATAGAACCTACCTGCCTCAGGTGGTGTCTATTTGCCCTGGAGAGAGTACATGAGCATTTCTTATAAAAATATATGAAAATAAATCATTGATCATACACAGTAGATGGTAGCAAAGGATATGAAGACAAGGGTTTTGGATCCAGAATTCCTTCTTAATTGTTTGGTCAGTATGTATTCTACTACACCCATGGAGTAGATTAAATCATTAATCAGATTCAAGGTTCTAAATATTTGAACCACCATGAATATATGTTTATTATATTAGGAGGTGAAGGATCTCGAAAGCTCTCTATAGGAGAATGAAATAAAATTAATATTGATTCTCGAAAGTTGATAAATCTCAACATAAACTCAACATATTTAGAGACATAAAGTTGGTGTGATAGTGAGTATATTTTGAGTGACACAAATTTACTTTTGTCTTATCATTTTTCTTCTGTTTATTATAGCTCTATCACTCTTCCTATTCATTAACAGATATTTGCATCTTTAAATTCTATGGTTAACATGTGATTTTTCTCAAATACTTCTATTTTCTATTTTTTTATTTCTTGCTTCTGTTTAAATTACATTTCTTTTCTTTTTTATTTATCCTAAAATTTTCTCTATTTTTGTTTCTTAAAGATATTTTTGATTGAACTGTCTCGTCTTGTAAAGAAATATGGGATTAGGAATGTAATCACATGCTCTCACAAACCTTGAGATAATCGTGATCGTATAATTAAATGGTTATAGAACACTCACTTGAAATCTTTGAGAATAATTAACACATCTTTTATCAATGATTTGGATTACCGAGTGGTTCCAAGGTGGAAGGAAAGAAAGAAATCAAACATTTGAATAAGAATATGCCACAAGGCAAAGAGATTTTATGCATGAAATGTTGGGAAATTTCCATACCATCTGTATGTCAGCTTCTAATACTAACTATTTATTTTCGATTCGTCAAGGGAGGTAGAAATTATTTTCGTCGTATCGGCCGGTGTAAGAGAGCAAATTCCGTACTTAATACAAATAACATTTTACTTTGTTTGTGAATCGTGAATTTGGTAAATATTATTTTTACTATCTCCCTATAAAATAACTATCATCTACGAAAATAGAATTCTGATGTTGATCAGCAATCAAGAATCTTGTTGTTGCAACATCTTTTTAGTGGAGAAAACCTGAATTGATTGATCAAAAGCAAATCATGAAGTTCCAAGAATGGAAGGTTGCTTAATCCCAGCTGCATCATCGATGGAGATAGCACAACATGGTTGACTCTAAACATGTGGAACACTGAGGTTTTTTTAAAGATATCTCAACAGAGTGATTATCATAAACAATGATTCTTTGAACCATTGGATCTAAAAGTTTAAAGCTCTACATGCTTGTGAAGATCTATCAATTATTGCCAATCTATAATATATACACACACACAATTACAAGTATTGGTAGTTCCATGATTCCAATGATAGGACTTAGACTTCATTATAAGGAAATCGACAAGGATTATTTACCAAGGCAAAACAAATGATGGTACATCTCACCTAGAAAATATTAAGTTTACCACAAGTTATCTCCAATACAGCACTTACAATGTTAAATTTTTCTTCTTTTAATTCAAAGTGAAGGTATTCCATTATGAAATGGTGGGCAATTTCTTGATATTAAAGCTATCACATTTATCTTAATATACTATCCTATCTTCTATTAAACTGTCTTAACATAGAGAAAAAGTCATAATTATATTAAACTTTCAACAACAATCATCAAAAGAAATCACCTTTCTGCACATTATGAATATTAATTAGCACACAATTTGACGATTAACAAGATCCTATAATCTCTAATATAACACAGCATTGCAAATTACGTGTGGAGGAAGTTGAAGTAGGAATTGGTTCTCTCTCTAGATCTAGTATAACACAGAATCACAAAAAGAATCTAAATCTTCTTCTTTTTCATGATCAAGTGTTAATTTTATTGCATAATTTTTTGATGAATCAGATGAGGAGGCCTTCGATCAGCTCCATGCCATCAGAACCTAAAGTCCAAGAAGTCCATGTCCAATCCCACCGAGCATGACGAGGAGACTTCATCCAGAACGGTATCAAAGTAGATGCCACAAATATCTGACAAGCTTGGTTGTGGTGGTTCCATGGAATCAGCCTCTGACTCCACCTTGCTCGATGAAATGCCCATAGTGGTTCCTTCGACGACGCTTCTTCTCATACTATTCATGTGCGAGGGGAGGCGCTTGCTGTGATCCAAGGAATCAAAGCGAAGCAGACACGGCTCGACCGGAGGAGTTACTGCTGTACCGTGAGCAGAGCGCTGCTCATCGCAGTCCTGCACCTGCATGACTGCACCATAAGCTGATGTTGGGAAGTCCTGCACCATAAGCTGAGCATCCTCAGCCGTAGAAGACCACGATGGTGTGCATGTGTGTTCTCCCTTGTAGACGACAAGGAACAAAGATGGGGCGCCAGAGTCTTGTTGTTGCACCAGCTTCTTTGCGTTGCATCTTTGATCATGGCTGTAGGTGCACCGGTAGTAGTTCCTGCCAAATTGTCATACAAGTCGAGTAAGACGAAGAAAAGAGCCATGCTTAAACAGTAGAGAATTCTGTATTTAATTGATTAGGTACCGAAGGAAATATAAAACAAGGTTATCGAGGTTCCTTCTCCGAATGAGCCGGAGAAGAAGATCTAAAGTATTTCTTCTGATTCCTTGGCAATTTCATGATGAACTTTGATATATATATATATGTTGAAGAAACTCTATCCTCTCCACACATGAAGAAACACAAAATTTATGCAACAGAGGAAAAAGGAAAAGGTAGCACACAGAAGTATATGACTTCAATTATGATATCATATGCATTTATACAAAATAAGAAACAAGTCTTAAAAAGCGGGTTCTGATGATTTGCAAAATCCCAAGAAAGCTGAATTGATAGTTGAACATATAGCATACAAAGATGCAAGATTTGATCCCGAAAGCACATCATAAGTCAATAGCAATCCTTCCTTTGCTTGAAAATAATAAGACAAATTGAAGTGTGATTACAGTCATCCGAATCTAATTAGCTAGCTAGAGATGATGACTACTTGTTTCAACTACAGCAGCGATTACAAGTGGTAAGTAATGATAGCAAACCTTTTGAAGGTGCAGCCTTTTATATTCTTTTCCCCGTATTTTCTCCATTGGTAACCATCATTATAAGGTGTAGCTGTTATTTCTTCTCGTTCGTAGCTGTTTAAAGGACAGACATCACACAAAGCATATGAAATAACATTTATTTCTTCTCCTTCAGTATATTTGTTATCTACTCTCTTACCTTCTCGGATCTCTTCGCGGTGGAACATGAAGCGCAGCCAGATCTCGACTTGCAATCTCAATCGCCGCGCTGTTTCTCTGTGGTACCGCAATAGCCCCACCGGAGTTTAACATGGAGCGGGTAGCGCTGCAGGACTGCAGTATCTCCTCTAAGATGACCAGGGCCGACTCCTTCTCCGTATCACTGCAGTCGACGAGCTCGACGAGGGACTGAAGCTTGGCTGTCCGATCGAACGCTTGTTCCATCTCTTGGATCACAGAGTCAATGATCTTATTCTCCATGAGCTGTTTCTTCTCCGGTCTCTTCAACTCCACCAAAGGTTGCCTGCATCTCAGATCGAGCATCTCTCCATACATAAATATAGATAAGATCCAGAAGATCTATAGAAAACTTAAAAGTCTAAATTTTCGTCTAGAGATCAGTCCATAAGATACGGACGCATTCTGTTAATTTATTGCCCTCGAGAAGAAAAAGAAATACTCTGATCCTTTATATGAGTATCTTATTCCCACATGATGTGGTTTCCCAGCCATTTTGGCAGTCTCTGCGAGCCTTCATTTGGGTCTTACATGATGCTGTTTCCTGTCAAAGATGACCAAGTCAGTCATACATGACAAAACCTAATTTTCACACTTGTGTACATGTATCCATCGTGGTAGCATTCCACCTTCATTTAATGCTTAAGAAGCAATTTATTTCTGCATATTTTTCTTTTGCCATTCACATGTTTCTACAAGACACTGACAGCTCCCAGCGAGTAAACTTATATTATGCTAAAGAAACAAAGCGTGCCTCAAACAGGGAGGAGAAACATTAATTCTGGCTTAACGAGAGACAGAAGCAAGGCAGTGACAGAACAAATGAGCATTTCATATTACATTTCCTCCGAACTAAGCATCTGCTGCCATCCCCTCGTATGCACTTCATATGTCGAAGTATCCCAAGAAAACAAATTCACATGATGTTATGGTGTTAATCTTCTCAAATAACAGCTGGGTTTACGTACGGGAAGTCAAACTGGATGAATAGATTACGTACCATAAAGTATTTTGATGACTTGAGGTGCGCGGCCAAATAATGTATGTAATAGGTGCAGAAGCAAACGTAACTGAACTATGGTTCTTTAGGCTTGCTGAAGGAATGACACTATTGTCAAGGATAATGTTAATAGAGTTTAATTAATGTTAAAGATGTTAAGATATGAGTTTAATTGATCTATGATGCCTAATTTATACTTGAGCCAAGATAATTTATATGTGAAAATTTTAGGCTTTCTTCATAGAAAAAAATAATTGAATCATATTAAATCATACGTTAATTTTTTGATATATTATTTATTTATTAATCTATGATAAATTTCTCTTTTCATTTTGAAATTATTCTTTTTCTTTTTTTTTTTGTTTTTTAATTCCTTATCAGTTTCTAACCTTGAGACATATATGGTTGTTAGGTACCTTGATGTCGTGGCCTAGGGATTGGTATAACTCGATTCTATCCCAAAAACGTAAGGTTGTTCATACAGATTCTTAGGCAAGGAGGCCGGAGAGATCAGGTCGAGCCGGGGGGTTGGCTCTCGAGCGTCTATTGCATCATCATGAGTGACCCAAGGTGGAGCTTGATCGGCTTCGTCCACACCAAGAGGCAAGATCACAAGTTGACACCGGGAAAAGAAATTCCCGACTTGACCCCTCTAATAGTTAGGATAGCTGGTGGCTTTATTGGTGAAAAAAAAATCGATCTCCTTCCTCAAGCTAGCGGGTCATTGATGACAGTCGATGCTTCATTATGCAAGTGGTAGTTCCGTATGTCGCCACACGGCACAGGTCGACCCGTCCAATCCCCCATCATGCGGCATCAACCCGTATAGTGTCGAGTAGCACGGAGTCGATCGCACGTCCGCTAAGTTCACTATGCTTCCTCCAGAGATGTGCTAGGCACATGCTGAATGTTGGCTCCTCGATGGCTATCAACTGTCATCGCTCGAGTGATGTCGAAATATTTCCTATCAATGGCTATCTTAGAAGCTAATGTGTGCTGGCTGCATTGGGTGTTCATGCCGCTCTCTGTATATATGGGAGTTAATTGCGCCATGGGTAGGTGCAAGAGTGAAAGTAGAATGGAGTAAATAAATCAGTAGCAGGTGAAGAAGAGGATAAGCTATGGTTGGAGTAATCTCCGATGATGCAGGTGCGAGGGAATACACACTAGTGTGAAGGCGTTTCTTAGACCCAGAGTTCATGGGGGACAAGAACGAACAAGTTCACATGCCACACCCATTGAACGCTGCATTGGCCATTCTTAACTTGCATGGAAGATGGTGTGGAAACTGCGAGTGTTTGAACGAAGACCAGCGTTTACTATATTTTCGTTTTGTCCTCGTTATCGTCAACCTAATCATGGCATCACTTCTATCGACCTTTTACCAGCAGATTGGGCAAACAACTTTTGTGAGTCTAATGGAGATGTTTCGGTTCAGACAAGATGGTGAAGTAGTACCAATATAAAATACTAATCGGATTTGATGTACCAGCCTCTCAATCTGATAAAAACAGCATAATTGATATAAGTTTTATGTTATTTTACATTGGATGAATTTTGAAAAAAAATAAATCTTTTTATTTATTCTCGAAAAGTATTTTTATTTTTAGATTTTTAATAATACCTTTTTTAATCTAATAATTAATTTTTTTCTTTTCTTATATTATAGTATTTTTAATAATATAAGAAATATATTATAATATAATGTAAAAATAAAATAACATAGTAATTTTTACATTTTTTTTATAAAAATATTATAAGCATAGTGTTTTTTATACTGTGTTATAGTATTTTTAACAAAAATAAAAAAATACTTTAACATAATACAAAGATACTATAATAAATATATTTTAGTATTAATAAAGATATTATAATATAATATAAAAAATATTATTAGAGAATTTCTAAAAATAAGATATTTTTTGACAAAAATCTAAAAGAGACCTTTTTTTTTGTCTGTAATTATTTTTCACCTTTTCATGACCAGCAAAGCCAATAAAACATAAACTGGCTATCTTAATTTTGAGTTTAGTCTTAATCTAAACTTCACTCTTCTTCTCTATGTTATTTGAGAAGAGCAGTCATTATCTGTAATTTCACCTATCTTCTACTTTATTCTAGTAATGGATATTATCTTTGAGATCTTTCTACTCCTTGGACTATAATTTAATCGAATGATCAATAATGTAAAAAACCTAAGCTTTCACGAGAGAGAGAGAGAGAGAGAGAGAGAGAGAGAGAGAGAAAGAGAGGCTCCAATATATTTATAGAATCTTTAATACCCTTTGATCTTCTTTTCTTTCGATGATTTGCATCAATCTTCTATTTTCTCTCAATCTTCTATTTTCTCTCAACCTATACATTGATAGATTCAAGCATCATCTTTCACTTGCCAACATTAGAAAAGCAGACAATTTAGAAGATCATTATCTTCGATTCAACACCAGATATTGAACTATGTCTTGATTTTCTCCTCATGCTAACATCCTAAATTTATTGCAGAACCTATCGATCGATTAGACGAGGCTGGTGCTTCTCCTAATACCTACAAAAACTAGTACTCTTTGTCATCAAAATCGAATACTGAGAAATCCATGTCCAACGCAACTGAGCTCAATGAATCGATGCCGCCGATCGCCGAGGAGCTCTCCATAGATTCATGGAATGTGGGATCTGCTGATTCCAGCTTCCCCGACGATGTCTGAACCATATCTTTCCTCACATAACTCTTATTCTCTTCCATCTTATAATGATCTCCTGAATCAAAACGCAGCAGGAATGGCTCGACTGTGATATGAGAAGCCGAAGGCTTGACTGTGTCATCGTCATCAGTTCTCGAGGAGGAAGTTTTGCACCTGTGTCGTCCTGCGTGAGTGACGAGAAACAACGATGGGGTCTGTCGTTGCACTTGCATTTTCGCTGTGCATCCTTGATCCTCGCTGTAAGTGCACCTGTAGTAGCTCCTGTAACGTGGGCATGCAAAGACGGTAAAGACTAATAATAGATTATAGAGTAAATAAAGTAGGGATGTTTATAAAGATAAATCTTCCAAAGAGTCGACCATTCAAACTCATCAAAAACTTCACCTATACGTACTCAAACACTAAACAATATTCAAATCCAATTATCTAATTCACCATTATCAATATAAGGATCGTCCGTGACAATATTCTATTCATATCATCTCATTTTGGACCTCAGATACCTTTAAGTCTGATGTACAACACCAATGGAATCATGATACCAATACTACAATGAGTTCAATTAGTGTAGGGGATTTTTCCAAAGCCCATCAGGATTTGGCCCACTTATTTTCTCAGAATCCTTATTTTATTTACCAAAAAAAGAAGAAGAAGATGAAATTAAGAAAATAAACAAAAAAAAGAGATAGATTAAATTTCTCTATTATATATACCTTCGGAAAAGAAAGAAAAAGAGTCTCAAGTTCATACACATGCGTACATACTTTGTCCCTAGTCGTAGATAATTTAAACTAAAAGAAAAAGAAGTTTCTTATTCGCGATTCTTGTTTACCATTCACAATCCTTGTTGCTATTATTGATAACTCTTTAAAAAATAATAAAATATTATTTTACTATTTATAATCCTAATATTATCAATTTTATCTTTTTTTTTTCCTCGTAACCCCTTATTTCATCTTGCTCTTTATCGGTCTTGTTGACGCCTTCCTTTTGAGGAGAAAGAGGAGGAAGAAAATGATATTTAGGTTCGTCTAATTTACAAAAGATAATTAAAAAATATTTAAAAAGATTAAAATAAGATTTAATAGAAAGAGAAAGTTACAAATAACAATCTCGAAGAAAGAAAAAAAACGACAGCTTTAATAACCCTATTTATAAGGCTAAAATAAGATTCCTATTTATGACCACAATCTCGAACACACAGTTACTGTCACGATCGTGTAAAGAAACACAACAAACCAACCTGCTAAAGATGCAGCCAGTGATCTTCTTTTCCCCGTACTTTCTCCACTGGTGATCATGATCAAAAGGTGTTGCTGTGATTTCTCTTCGAACAGAGCTGTCGATACGATAAACAAACAAAAAGCCTTCTTTCACATACGCATGCATGCTTGCCTGTGGAGAAATTATACAAGTGATGGAATCGATTGCAGAACTTACAGGCTTCTTCGATCGACTCGGATCGGGACATCAAGCGAAGCCATGCGTTTCTTCTGTGGTTTGACATCCTTCTTCCGAGACCTCACTATCTGCTGTAGATCATCCTTGAGGACCCTCACGAGTTCTTTCAGCCTATCACTGCAGCTGCCAAGCTCGATGAGGGACTGAAGCTTTTTAGTGAGATCGAACGCGTGCTCCATCTCTTGGATCACCGAGTCGATGATGAGCGAATTTTCCATTGTCCGAAAATTGTCTAGATTTAGGATATGGCATCTCTCTCTCTCTCTCTCTCCCTCTCTATATATACATATAGATAGATAGATGTAGATTTTGGTCTAGAATGGCTATCGAGGAGACTAATGGGAAGCTTCCGCTACAAAGGTAAACTATTCCGATATTATATGATACCTATACTTGGTGTAATAGCAGTATCTACACGACTTTGTTTAGGTCTTATATGATATTTCCTGTAAAATGTGACCAAGTCAATCTCACGTGGAACGATGTAACATGGAACTCATCACAGAAACCGTGAGAGCAATGTAAGGACTAAATTGAAATTGAGGAAGTTTTAGTTCAGTTAAGAGCATAGGATTAATCACACCAACACATGAAAATTACCTGTACAATGAAAGCCTCGTGTCTTGCAAAGAGAGCATCTTTGCAAGGAGAAGTGCGATAATCCGACAGAAGTACTGCTATCGACACAAACAGTAAAGATTTGGATATGACGTTTCTTGGAAGAATGATTCTGTGAATTAACTATGCTTTCAGACTTGTCAAGCATGATTCAGCCTGATAGTGAGGTAGGTATCCAAGACACTGTTCCACACGAAGGACGCATTATGGTCATGTGAAATCTGCAGCGTTGAAAGTTGATAGCTTTTGTCCTTATTATCGTCATCGCCATGACAGCACCATTGGCGACGTCACTTGTGTGATGGATGTCACGACGGCAGCATGCGTAGCAGCCACATTAAATAAGAAATAGTGGGAGGCTATAACGAGGAAATTGGGTTCAGCTAGCCATGTGTAGAAAGTCGATGCTTAGTCAACATTGTATAGTATAAAGATAGAGCAAAGGGATACGAGGACGAATGGCCGAGGCACGTACGTCCTCAAGAACGAGATTTGGCCAAAAAAACAATCATTAAACTCTTAAGGCACCTGTTTATGGTCCATATTCTATTCCCCTTCATATAATATATATACTAAGAGATGAACATGGACGAGGAACAGCGAAGGAGACAAAGGGATGTCGAACGCACATGTCCCGACTCATTGACCGTGGAAACCGGTGATAAAGAAGACGCAATCAATGAGCGAGCGAGGGAAGCATCCATGGAAGGTGGCGTTGCCTTCGTCTTGCTTTGTCATAACGAGCCTCGTCATCATTTCTGCCGTGGTTGCCGTCATCCTTGTCGTCGTCATCATCACGTCCTCCTTCTTCGACGTTTCCCCGCTGCAACACTGCCTGTGGGCCATGGGAAGGAGGACTAATGGGAATTTGTCATGTGATTGTGTATATTTAAATATTCATGAGTTTTTGATGGATTTGATTGCTTGTGCATAAATTATTCCTAAGAATTTATAATTGATTGCTTGTAGATTTATATATCACATATAATATTATCTTGAATTCTATTTTTTTTTTTATATAACTACTCTCTTGCTAACCCCTACAGCTTTTTAGTGAATAAATTCAGAATAGACATGAGAGATCATTTTATAAAATTTTTTACTATTGCACTGAAACTCATAGTTTAATATAGGAGATAGTTTACCTGCCTCTTCTAATGTTTAGATATAATCATGCAACAGTGAATCAGGAGAGTATGATGCAACTATGAATAGAGTCATAATGTTCGAAGCATGATGTCATGTTAGTCAAGTAGTGATTAGGTGACAGCCATAGAACAAGGGGGTGTCAGGCATGTGGTAGTGAGGTATTAATTATATTATGATAAAATGTTAATTATGTTCCGATGGGTATCAATCATGTGATAGTCAGGTGTCAATCACGTGATAATGTAATATAGACAGTCATATATCCTTTGAGAACGTCTCTAATTCTCAATTTGCTAGCCTTATTGCCCCCTTTCACCCATATAGAAATATGATTAGCTCTTAAATCTTTAGGCATGGGCAAAAGCTTTAGCCTCGATAGATTTACTACTGAATGCTACTAGTACTATTGGGATATTACGTGGGATTCGATGTTTCAAGCTTTCCAACACTTACATTATAATGCTAAACTTCCTAAGGATTAGACTAAAAAGTTTCTTGATTTTATCCTTAAATGCAAAAATCCTTTCATCTGCCCATCTCATTGTGTAATATAAACTACAGGGTTCTTGCCAAACTCCTTGCTAGTAGAATTGAGATTTTGTTGAACTATTTGATCTCCTTTAAATAGTTGACTTTTGTGGTTGGACATAATATTCATGACAATATCTTAATTTCCTAAGCGATGATCAATTTTTTTATTCAATTCTAGGGGTAAGGACCTGTATATGATGATCAAAATGGTTATTGAAAAAAATCTATGATCATGGATTGAAGAGTGTCTTACTTATCCCCAATGTGCTTCTTGCACTAATGACACTCAATCTAATTGTAGTGTTGGTCTAGATGATCCCCTCTCCCCATACTTATTTATTATTGTTGTCTAAATCCTGTTATTTGTTAGCAAAGGCACAAAATCTTAAGAATTTTATAATATTTAATATTAAAAATAGGATTAGAATCCCACATCTTATGTATGCTAATGATGTTCTTCTTGTGTTTGGTGATAATCCCAAATCATATATGACTACAAGACCTTTAAACAATTTGAAGATCTTACTAATCTCATAGTCAACCCCCTCAAATATGCTATTTACTTCTCTAGAAAATGTAAAATCTGTAATTTATTTAATATTAAGGAGGGTAACTTCTCTCCCAAGTATCTTGGTACACAAATCGATTGCTCTTCGTAGATATCTAATCTCAGTCTTTAATAAGGTTACCCAAAATAAGCAAAAAGTTCGTCACAGTATGTCACAAGTGTCATCACTCACGTGATTGACTTGTAGGGTACTTATAATTAACAATCTCCCATTTGACTTAAAGCTAATCACTTACATGTCGGATCCCCATCAAATCTCGGTGATGCTCAAATATAATATGAGTCAATGGCTTCGTCAGTGGATCTGCAATGTTATCTTTAGATGTAACTCTTTCCACTACTACATCTCCACGGGTCACGATTTCTATAATAAGTTGGAAACTCCTCAAAACTCTTATGATGAGACCTGGCATCTCCACGGGTCACGATTTCTATAATAAGTTGGAAACTCCTCAAAACTCTTATGATGAGACCTGGCATCTCCACGGGCCACGATTTCTATAATAAGTTGGAAACTCCTCAAAACTCTTCTGATGAGACCTGGGTTCTTTTGTATGAGAGATCACTCCGTTGTTGTCGTAATATAAGGGAATCAATTCCATGCTACTCGACATGACTCCTAGATCCATAATGAAATTTTTTTATCCAGACCTTCTCTTTTGTCGCTTCTGTCGTAAGAATATATTTTGCCACTGTGGTCAAGTCGATAGTAGTGTCTTGCTTGGAACTTTTCCAGCTCATTGTAGCTCCATTCAAGGTAAACACATCCAGAATTTGACTTACAATCATCGACATCGAATTAGAAACTTGAGTCCATGTAGCCCTTGACCTATATCTCCTCCGTATATTAGCAAAAGATCCTTAGTCATTCTCAAGTCTGTAAGGATACACTTTATTTCTTTCTCGTGCTCCAAGCTTGAATCTGCCTGATACCTACTTGTGATACTCAGAGCATACGCTATATCAGGCTTAGTACATAGCAAGCATACATGATAAACCCTATCGTAGAGGCAGAGGATATTCTATCCATGTTTGCCCTTTCTTTAATAATTTTTAGAGACGTATTCCGAGAAAGTGAAATTTTATGTCTCATCGGTATGAGACCTCTTTTGGAATTTTTCATACCAAACATTTTGACAATGGTGTCTATGTACTTGGACTAGGATAAGATAAGCATCCTCTTGAATCTATCTCTATAGATCTGAATATCCAAAATATATGATGCTTTCCCTAAGTCCTTCATAGAGAAGTGTCTAGATAGCCAAGCCTTTACCGTGGATAGCATTCCTACATCATTCCCAATGATTAGGATGTCGTTCACAATAACACAAAGAAGGTGATAGTGCTCCCACTTACCTTCCTGTACACACAAGGCTCATCTTTGTTCTTAACGAAGTTATAAGATTTGATAGTCTCATCAAATCTTATGTTTTAACTTTGGAAAGCCTACTTTAGTCCATAAATAGACTTAAGTAACCTGCATACCTTATTTGGACTATACTTGGACACGAATCCCTCAAGCTATATCATATACATCTCATTCTTAAGGTTGTCATTGAGGAACGTAATTTTTACATCCATCTGCCAGATCTCATAGTCATAAGGTACTATAATAGCCAACAGAATTCGGATGGATTTCAGCATAGCTATGGGTGTGAAAGTTTCATCATAGTCAATACTTTACTTTTAACGATACCCCTTAGCCACTAGCCTTGCCTTTGATGATACCCCTTAGCCACTAGCCTTGCCTTATAGGTCTTCACTTTTTCATCTACTATGATATTCTTCTTAAAGATCCATTTGTAACCGATGGGTATGATACCATCAAGTGCATCAATAAGGTTCCAAACCTTATTGGAGTATATAGATTTAATATCAAAATTCATGGCTTCTTGTCACTTCCTAGAGTCTATGCTCATAATTATTAGAACTGAAATATCGACACTAAGAGGGGGGGGGGGGGGGGGGGGGGGGTGAATTAGTGCTTTTGAGAAAACGACATCAATTCAAAACTTTTTTTCGATAAAGCCCATATCATAAAGATGTTTAACTTGAAAATATTCATAATAATGTAATGAGCAAGTAAAGTAGTTTACAATAAAAGTAAATAGTGAGGAAAAGAACACATCATATTTATAGTGGTTCGATCGTTGTGACCTATTTCCACTCCCGATTTCTCTTCACTCGAGGCCACCGACTTCCACTACCGATCTTCTTTCAACGGGCGAAAATCAACTACCCTCTTATAACTCTTTTATCCTTTTCACAGGTTTAAGAGATAAACTTTACAAGTCACTCACCCATCTTTTTGTTAGGATCAAGAGCACTAAAAGAGGGGGGGGGGGGGGTGAATTAGTGCAGCGGAAAACTTTCGACGATTAAAACTGCGTTCGTACGTTGAAATCGGATTCCGACGTAAAAGTCGTTTCGTGCAGATCATAACTTTGAAAGCTTACGGAAATGTATTTGAAGTAAAGTAAGGCAGGAAGTTTGCAGTTAAGATAGATATCAGAATGTAAGCGCAAATTGAAATATGATGTTCGTACAATAAAATCGATTTCCGACGTAAAACCATTTTCGAAAACTTAACTTGAAAGTGAGTTCGTAAAAGAGTAGAAGACAATAAGTTATTGAGGAGGTTTGCAGTAAAGATAAAATGCTCAAAGTAAATGTAAACCGAGATTTAGAGTGGTTCGGTCAATCTTGACCTACATACACTTTTGGCTTCCTCCACCAACAAGGTCACCGACGTCCACTAGAGGCCTTCCTTTAATAGGTGAAGGCCAACCACCCTTTTACAGTTTCACTCCTTTTGACGGGCTTAGGAGACAACCCATACAAACTTTTCTCTCCTCTCTTGAAATATCAAATCTTGGAAAAAGAGGGAGGAGAACTTATAGCCTTTAGAACACTTTTGAGCTCTAAAAATCACAGAGTAAGATTGGATTTTCGGTGCCCTTTCATGCAGGAAAGGGTGGGGTATATATAGGCCCCAAACTAGTTTGAATTTGGAGCTAAAAAATGTCTTTTCTCGGATTTCCGGGGTCCTGGCGGTACCACCTCCTGACTGGGGCGGTACAACCGCTTGGCAACTCAGAGACTGAGCTTCTGGGCGGTGCCACCGCTTGGCAGCTCAGAGAATGAGCTTCTGGGCAGTGCCACTGCTTGATAGGGGTAGTTGCACCGCCCAGTCTCGCTCGGAGACTGAGCCCTGGCGGTGCCACCGCCTGCCTGGGGCAGTTGCACCACCCAGTCTCGCTCGAAGACTGAGCCCTAGTGGTGCCACCGCTTGTCAGGGGCGGTTGCACCGCCCAGTCTCGCTCGGAGACTAAGCCCAGGCGGTGCCACCGCTTGCTTGGGGCGGTTGCATCGCCCAGCTTTCCTGGGAGACCCTCTCCTGGGTGGTGCCACCGCCTAGTAGGAATTCTGGTCCGAATGGGTTGATCCACTCGGCACAATTTGGGTCTGTCAAGGGCCCAATTACCCCCAGATTAAGTTAATGGGATCACCTCCCATTCCTAACTTAATCTACATGCTAACTACGATAATTCTTAAGACATTTACTACAGCTTTCTCTGGTGCGTCAATCGCTTCTTCCGACGAGCTTCCGGTGAACTTCCAGCGAACATCCGACGAACCTCCGGCGATGCTCCGACGGACTTCCGGCAAACTCCTGGACTTGCGACGATCCACTTGGCGAGTTCCGACGAGCTTCTTTTGGCAAGCTCTTGGACTTCTCGGATTTGTTCCCACAGAACCTCCAACGACCGTCCGGACTTTCGTCGAGCTCTCGAACTCCCAACGTGATCATAGTCTTTGACTCCGGCTCAACTCCTACTGCATGTCTTACTTTCATCGTAGTTAATCCTGCACACTTATCTCAACATATGGATTAGATAACAAATGACAATTGACTTCATCATCAAAATCCGAGATACAACAATATCCCCCTTTTTGATGATGATAATCAATTGATAACGGAGTTAACCTTAACTCCCCCTATCTATATGCCATACTTGAGATAAGTCATTCTTGAATTCAAGGCCTTTGAAATCAATAGACTTATCGATAAGTTAAGAACTCTTAACCTTATCAATTACTCCCATCATGATTCCTATCATGATGTATCTTACTGAAAATGATGTCAAGACTTGACATCCATTCTCAAGTTTTACATTTCAAATATGAATGATTGTTGCAGTTCAACATAAGATATCAACATGTAAAATTACGATACAAGTTCTTGATATCTTAATATGATGCAAACATGGCATAATGCAAATATGACAATCATAGTTATCATCGATTCATATATTTTCAATGATGCAAGCATGACATAATCATAGCATCAATTCATATATCTCTCCCCCTATGTCATCAACAAAAAGGAAAATGATATAAACAATTTTTAAGCATAAGTGCGGTTTTATTCATGCCATAACTAGGTTTATGTCATTTTCCAATAGTGAGTGATAGGATACCAATTATGCAAACATCTCAAGGAAAACATGACATGGAGATAGCTTTTAATACTTCTTCCTTTTCATTTGTTATTATCTTTTTGCATGAAGGAGGAAGGCTATTAGTGATACCAGCTATTTGTGAGTTTACTTTGAATGAAGTTAAAATCGATGAGAGATTAAATCATATTCTATTTTTACAAGGATCAAGATATGTACGTGAAACAAATCCTTGCAAGTAAAAACACTATCATCCATATTTCAAAAAGGAATTTACACGCAGGAATCATTTTATCAAATTTATTTCTCAAAAAATATTTTTCACATGATAAGTGTATGAGAGATGTTTTTGCTAGTTGATTCCATATGTCAAAAATCAATGATGAGAATCAAAATCGATATACATATGCTTATTAAGTTCGGAAAAGGATAATTATCGAGAAAATCCGATTGTTAGGATACCACTAGTTAAGAGAATCCGAAAATGAAATTAACACTTTCATACATTCGGACAAGACTATACTATAGATTTTCAAATACAATCATGAAGACAAAACATGCTTATTGTTATGAAAATTTTTGTATCCAAAAAACATAATTTCTAACATGTAATTTTAGGCATGTAATGGCAATCAAGTGATTTGATCATTCAATCAATAAAGTCCGAAAAATAATTTTAACAAGTTTATGCATTCGGACAAGACTATACTATAGATTTTCAAATACAATCATGAAGACAAAACATGCTCATTGTTATGGAAATTTTTGTATCCAAAAAACATAATTTCCAACATGTAATTTTAGGCATGTAATGACAATCAAGTGATTTGATCATTCAATCAATAAAGTCCGAAAAATGATTTTAACAAGTTTATGCATTCGGACAAATTAACATTCCTAATTCTCTTCTAATGAAATCAAATTGTTCTTCGCTTAGAGGTTTTGTAAAAATATCAGCTAGTTGATACTTAGTATCAATGAACTCCATGATTACATCATGATTAGTGACATGATCTCGTATGAAGTGATGTCTAATATCAATATGTTTTGTTCTTGAGTGTTGAATGAGATTCTTTGTTAAACATATTGCACTTGTGTTATCACATTTAATGGGAATGTTTTTAAGATGGACTTTATAATCTTCTAAGGTGTTTTTCATCTACACAACTTGTGCACAGCATGCACTAGCTGCAATATACTCAGCTTCGGTTGTTGATAGTGCAACCGAGTTTTGTTTCTTAGATGACCAGGAAACAAGGGAATGCCTCAAAAATTGACATGATCATGATGTGCTTTTTCTATCTAATCTACACCCAGCAAAATCCGCATCAGCATATGCAATTAACTCAAAATTCTTAGATTTTGGATATCATAATCCTAGATTTGTGGTACCTTTAAGATATCTAAGTATTCTTTTAACCACTTTAAAATGAGATATCTTAGGGTTCGATTGAAACTTAGCACAAAGTCTACACTGAACATGATATCTGGTCTAGTTGCAGTGAGGTAAAGTAAACTTTCTATCATACCCCTATAAGTTTTTTGATCGAAGCTTTCTCTACTTTCATCAACTTCTAACTTAGTGGAGGTGGTCATAGGAGTGTTAATAGCTTTTGAGCTATTCATATTAAATATTTTTAGCAAATCTAAGGCATATTTAGTTTGACTAATAAAGATGCCATTGCTTAGTTGCTTAATTTGTAAGCCTAAGAAAAAGGTTAATTCTCCCATCAAACTCATTTCAAATTCGAGACTCATGGTTTCAGCAAAAGATTCACAAAGAGATTCATTCGTAGAACCGAAGATAATATCATCAACATAAATCTGAACAATGAGAAAATTATTTTTAAAATTTTTGATAAACAATGTGGTATCGACCTTGCATCTTGTGAAATTATTTTCAATAAGAAAAGTACTTAATCTATCATACCAAGCCCTTGGGGCTTGTTTTAAACCATAGAGAGCTTTGGTTAATTTAAATACATGATTAGGGAGGCTTTTATTTTCAAATTCTGGAGGTTGTTCAACATAAACTTCTTCAGAAATGAAGCCATTAAGAAAAGCGCTTTTAACATCCATTTGAAACAACTTAAAATTGTTATTACTAGCATAGGCAAGGAGCATCCTTATGGCTTCTAATCTAGCCACAGGAGCGAAGGTTTCTTCATAATCGATACCTTCTTCTTGGTTGAAACCTTTGGCCACTAATCTAGCCTTGTTTCTAACAACGATACCAGATTCATCTTGCTTGTTTCTAAAGACCCATTTAGTACCAATAACTAAATGGTCATTTGGCCTAGGAACAAGCTTCCACACCTCATTTCTCTCAAATTGATTTAACTCATCTTGCATTGCGATAATCCATGAATCATCTTTTATGGATTCGTCAATACATTTAGGTTCAATTTGGGAGAGAAAAGCGGCGTTGGCACAGAAATTTTTAAGAGAAGAACGTGTTTGAACCCCCTTAGATGTATCTCCTAGGATTAGCTCCTTAGGATGAGCATCTACATACTTCCAATCCTTGGGTAAGGGTGTTTCGGAAGTGGATGCATCCAAGTTGCTAGTTGGAGAAGGGTTTCATTTAAATTCAAAGAATTAAAATTAACATCATCATCAAAATAATTTTCTTTGATTTCGGAAGTCTCATTGAAAACAACATGAATGTATTCTTTTATAATTAAAGTTCTTTTTATTGAAGATACGAAAAGCTTTAGAAACCGAAGAATAACCAAGAAAAATTCCATCATCGGATTTAGCATCAAATTTTTCAAAGGCATCTTTTTCGTTTAAGATAAAACACTTACACCCAAAAACTTTAAAATATGAAACATTGGGTTTTTTATTTTTTCATAACTCATAGGGAGTTTTGGTGAGTAAGGGTCTTACTAGAACTCTATTCAAAATATAGCATGCAGTGTTTACGGCTTCGGCCCAAAAGTATTTGGGTAGGCTATGTTTATTTAACATGGTTCTTGCCATTTCTTGTAAATTTCTATTCTTTCTTTCTACTACTCCATTTTGTTGAGGATTTCTTGGAGTAGAGAAGTTGTGGTTGTTTCCATTAGATTCACAAAATTCTTGGAAATCACGGTTTTGAAATTCTCCACCGTGATCACTTCGAATTGATAAAATCATAAAACCCTTTTCATTTTGAACAAGTTTACAAAACTTGGTGAAATATTTAAAGCATTCATTTTTATGTTTCAAGAAGTAAGTCCATGTGTATCTACTATAGTCATCTACAATGACAAAGGCGTATTTACTACCTCCTAGGCTTGATGTAGAGATTGGTCCGAACAAATCCATATGGATCAATTGTAAGGGCCTAGAGGTGCTTATTTGATTCTTAGATTTGAAACTACTCTTAGTTTGTTTTCCTAATTAACAAACATCACACACATTATCTTTGATGAACTTGATATGAGGCATTCCTCGTACAAGTTCTTTGGATGATATTTGAGTGATTAGTTTTATGCTAGCATGACCTAATCTCCTATGCCAAAGCCAAGCATCCTCATTCAAAACCGAGAAACACATTTCATTGCAAAGATCATTGATGTCAATGGTGTATACGTTATTCTATTTTAATGCAATCATAGATGTGTTTTGGTGTGATTTTTCAATGATGCAAGCATTAGATTCGAATATGACGATATATCCTTTATCACATAATTGACTAATACTTAAGAGGTTATGTTTTAAACCATTAACTAATAAAACATCGTCAATAAAGAAGTTGGATTTGTTACCTATAGTTCCTTTGCCAATGATTTTACCCTTGTTGTTGTCTCCGAAGGTGACATGGCCTTCGTCTATGCTAGTGAGCTTAGAGAATTGAGATGGATCTCCGGTCATATGCCTTGAGTATCCACTATCAAGGTACCATCTCTTGCTCTTAGCTTGTGATGGTGAATGTCTCTACAAGAAAGGATAATTTTTAGGTACCCATTTACTTTTGGGTGCCTCAAAAACTAATCTACATTGTTTATTATGTTGCATAGAGTTTATCATGGTTCCTTTAGGAACCCAAATTAGTTTGTTCGGACTAATTTTCTTGAATGGATAATGATACGTTTTATGTCCATGTTTGCAACAAAAGTTGCATTTGCTTTGGTGTTGAACATGTAAGATAGTGCCTTTTATGAAGGTGGTTGGATTTTGGTGAGGACTTCTCACAAATCTGATTCCACTTCTTTTGGGAACATGACCCTTGTTTGCAAGGATCATGTTCAAAGACTTACTACCAACCTCGAATTTCTTCAAGGTGTCCTTAAGTAGCAAGTTTTCCTTTTGGAGAGTTTCTAAATCATGACATTTTTCACATTAAGCTAAACTATCGTGATATTTAGTTTTTAATTTATCAAAATTGCTAACAAGACTTTCATGCTTATTTTTCAGCAATTTATATTTTCTATTAATTGTTTTGCATTCATCAAATAAGTCATGGAAGGCATTTAATAATTCATCAAATGATAAATCTGTATTAATTAAGTTTGTTACCTCTTCTCCGATGGCCATTAAGGCGTAATGAGCAACTTGCTCGGTGTTGGGCTCCTCTTCTTCGGATGCGCTCGAGTCATCCCACGTTGCTTTGAGCGCCTTCTTCTTTGATGTTCTCTTATTGGCTTGGGGACAATCACTTTTGTAGTGTCCCGGCTTTTTGCATTCGTAACAAGTAACTTGGTCCTTTTTGGGTTCAAGTTTATTTTTTGTGTCACTTTTAAATTTGTTTCTCTTAATGAATTTTTTGAATTTCCTTGTTAGAAGTGCCAAGTCATCGTCACAGTTCTAATCACTTGAGTTTTCTCTCAAGTGGTCATCTAAAGTTCTAAGTGTCATATCCTTCCTATTCTTTGGAAGTATGTCTTCTTGCTCTTCATGAGCCTTGCAAGTCATTTCATAGGTCATTAATGACCCGATTAGTTCTTCAAGAGGAAAGTTGTTTAAATCTTTAGCCTCTTGAATATCAGTGACTTTAGGGTCCCAACTCTTAGGAAGGGATCTTAGAATCTTATTTACGAGCTCAAAATCCGAAAAACTTTTGCCGAGTCCTTTTAGACCATTGACGACATCCGTGAAACGGGTGTACATGTCGCCAATAGTCTCACTCCGTTTTATTCGGAAAAGTTCAAAAGAATATATCAAAAGATTGATTTTTGACTCTTTCACTCTACTTGTGCCTTCGTGAGTCACTTCGAGTGTATGCCAAATATCAAACGCGGTTTCACAAATCGAAACACGATTGAACTCATTTTTATCAAGCACACAAAATAAGGCATTCATAGCCTTTGCATTAAGAGCGAAAGTCTTCTTCTGCAATTCATTCTAATCGATCATTGGAAGAGAAGACTTCGAAAATCCATTTTCGACAAGATTCCAAAGTTCAAAATCCATTGAAATAAGGAAGATCCTCATTCGGGTCTTCCAATAGGTGTAGTCCATCCCATTAAACATGGGTGGACGTGTAATAGAGTGGCTCTCTTGGTTTCCAGCGTATGCCATCTCTCTTGGGTTTTAATCCATTTGAGAGTTAACCCCGCTCTGATACCAATTGTAAGGATCAAGAGCACTAAGAGGGGGGGGGGGTGAATTAGTGCAGCGGAAAACTTTCGACGATTAAAATTGCGTTCGTACGTTGAAATCGGATTCCGACGTAAAAGTCGTTTCATGCAGATAATAACTTTGAAAGCTTATGGAAATGTATTTGAAGTAAAGTAAGGCAGGAAGTTTGCAGTTAAGATAGATATCGGAATGTAAGCGCAAATTGAAATATGATGTTCGTACGATAAAACTGATTTTCAATGTAAAACCGTTTTTGGAAACTTAACTTGAAAGTGAGTTCGTAAAAGAGCAGAAGGCAGTAAGCTATTGAGGAGGTTTGCAGTAAAGATAAAATGCTCAAAGTAAATGCAAACCGAGATTTAGAGTGGTTCGGTCAATCTTGACTTACATCCACTTTTGGCTTCCTCCACCAACGAGGTCACCGACGTCCACTAGAGGCCTTCCTTCAATAGGCGAAGGCCAACCACCCTTTTATAGTTTCACTCCTTTTAACGGGCTTAGGAGACAACCCTTATAAACTTTTCTCTCCTCTCTTGAAAGATCAAAACTTGGAAAAAGAGGGAGGAGAACTTATAGCCTTTAGAACACTTTTGAGCTCTAAAAATCACAGAGTAAGATTGGATTTTCGGTGCCCTTTCATGCAGGAAAGGGTGGGGTATATATAGGCCCCAAACTAGTTTGAATTTGGAGCTCAAAAATATCTTTTCCCGGATTTTTGGGGTCCTGGCGGTACCACCTCCTGATTGGGGCGGTACAACCGCCTAGCAGCTCGGAGACTGAGCTTCTAGGCAGTGCCACCTCCCGATAGGGGCGGTTGCACCACCTAGTCTCGCTCGGAGACTGAGCCCTGGCGGTGCCACCGCCTGCCTGGGGTGGTTGCACCGCCCAATCTCGCTCGGAGACTGAGCCCTAGCGGTGCCATCGCTTGTCAGGGGCGGTTGCACCGCCCAGTCTCGCTCGGAGACTGAGACCAGGCGGTGCCACCGCCTGCCTAGGTCGGTTGCACCACCTAGCTTTCCTGGGAGACCCTCTCCTAGGCGGTGCCACCGCCGACCCTAGCGGTGCCATCGCCTAGTAGGAATTCTGGTCCGAATGGGTTGATTCATTCGGCCCAATTTGGGTCTATCAAGGGCCCAATTGCCCAGAGATTAAGTTAATGGGATCACCTCCCATTCCTAACTTAATCTACATGCTAACTACTACAATTCTTAAGACATTTACTACAACTTGCTTCGGTGCGTTAATCGCTTCTTCCGGCGAGCTTCCGGCGAACTTCCGGCGAACATCCGATGAACCTCCGGCGATGCTCCGATGGACTTCCGACAAACTCCTGGACTTGCGATGATCCACTTGGCGAGTTCCGACGAGCTTCTTTTGGCAAACTCCTGGACTTCTCGGATTTGTTCCCGTAGAACCTTTGACGATCGTCCGGACTTCCGTCGAGCTCTTGAACTCCCAACGTGATCATAGTCTTTGACCCCGGCTCAACTCCTGCTGCATGTCTTACTTTCATCGTAGTTAATCCTGCACACTTATCTCAACATATGGATTAGATAACAAATGACAATTGATTTCATCATCAAAATCCAAGATACAACACTTTTAAACTGAAATCTAACTTTGAGAAGAGGAGGGGAATTCTCACAAGATTATAACAGTGTTTTCTCACAAATTTATTCTCGGTTCTTGTGTTCACCAAGCAGGGATGAGTGGGGTATTTATAGGCCCCAAATAGATTAAAATTTGGAGAAAAAAAGTCTCATCCCGAGTCTTCGGAGTATTAGCGATACAACGGCCAATACTAAGCAGTACCATTGCCCAGTCTGGCGGTACCACCGCTTGACAGTCTTAGAGACTGAGCTCTTGGAGACTGAGCCTCTGGTGGTGCCACCGCCTGACCCAACTTTTGGGTTACTGAATGGGCCTCCCAATGGGCCTAAATCAGCCCATAATCAGGCCCAATGGGCCCCTAATTGAGTTGACCTAATTACGTTCAAAATCAACTCAATTACAATGTAGACTACTTCAATCAAGACACAATTGATTATAAGAATAAATCACATATTATGCGGCATGTTATTGGTTCATTTGATGCTTCGTTCGACCTTTCGGCACATCATTCTCTCCTTTGGTATATTGCATAATCGGCATGTTGACTTCTACAACATTCGATCTCCTTGGTATAATTTTTGATCCTTTTGGCCCGTTGCCTGAACTCATGGCATAAAGCCTTTTACCGACACGTCGACTAGTCCTTCGGCCTGACGTCCAATCTTCTAGTATGTTCTATTTCGGCCCAACCTCTGATTTTATTACTTTAATCGATTTATCTTTTCCTGATTGAAGCTAGTCCTACGTCACTCAAAATGCAAATTAGATCATTAGCTCATCAATTGATTTCATCATCAAAATTCGAGATTCAACAATCTCCCCCTCTTTGACGATGACAACCAATTGATGATGAAGTTTAAATTAAACTCCCCCTATCAATATGCCATATTGATAAAAACTTTGAATTCATAAAATCATGACTATTTCATCATTGCATACATCATGAATATTGAAAGAACCAATTAATCACATCATTGCATGCATCTTAAAATCATGAGTATTTCATACATAATCATAATTTCAAAACATTAAAGTACACCATGCATGATCATCATCATAACTTCCTTGTCATCAACAAAAAGGAGAAGTACAACTAGCAAGTTTTCAAGCTAGCAATTTAGTAAGATTTATATCACTTTAGAATATGCAAGCTAACAAGTTGGCAATGTTACTTCTTTTTGAAATATGAAAGCTAGCAAGTTTTGCTTCTCTTGAGATGAGTAAGCTAGCACTTTTCTCTTGAGATGTGTAAGATAGCAAGTTTCTACTTCTTTGAAATGTGCAACCTAGCAATTTGCTTTCTTTCGCAATGTACAAGCTAGTAATTTTTTGTTCCTTTTGCAAGCTAGCAAGTTTTCTTTCCTTAAAATGTGCAAGCGAGCAATTTTTCTTTTCTTTGAGATATGCATGCTAGCAAAGACTTTTTCCCCCTTTGTTATTGTCAAAGAGAAAGGAAGAATACAATAGTGTAATTTTTCTCTTTTTTATATCAATGATTCAATCATATCATGAGATATACAAATCATAAATACAAGGCAATTGTGCATAATAAAATTCAAGTCATAATATCAAGAAGTTAAGTGACATATCATGGTTAATTTGAATACATCTCTTCTTTAGAAAATACTAAGAAGAATCATAGGAGGAAAATTAATAAAAAATCTTGATTTATAATAAATCTCAATTTATAAATATCAAGTGAAAGAATCAAGATTTGTTTGGATGAATATTTTCTTTAGTGAAAGGAAAAATCTTGATTCATAGAAAAATTTAAAGTTGTAATCAAAAGAACAATCATGATTCATTTAGATAATTTTTCTCTTTAGTAAATGATAAAAAGAAACATAAGAGATCAAATAAGAGATCTTGATTCATAAAAAAATCCCAAGTATCAAATATCGAGAAATCAAAATCATGATTAATATAAAAACTTCTCTATAGCAAAGAGAAACATAGGAGAACTTGATTCATGCATAAGAAATCTCAAGTCATCAAGATCATGATTCATAAAAAAAATTTCAAGTATCAAGTGTAAGATTTGGATAAAACTCATTCAAATTCAAATCATCAAATTTCAAAATCACTTTCAAGAGATTCAAAAATGACATAAATAGTTTCAATTTGTGTGATGCCCTAGTCTTTTAGACAAAAACATTACATCATCATTTGAAATTGAAATACACTATACAAATCATCAAGATACATATTATTGCTTCTTGCAAGGTGTTAACATGCAATTGTCATGATCAAATGTTTAATATTTCAAAATCACTAGAAAGAGAAGCATGATCCCCTTTTTTTTTTAATTATTTTATATTTATTTCTAATTTAAAAATAACTCATGAAATGCATCAAGTAATTTTATAGTAAAGTAAAGGGGTTTTGGTTGAGTCATTTACCTCATTGTCAAAAGCCACCAAAGCGTAGTTCGTAACCTCGTCTTCGGATGTACTTATTTCGTCCCATGTTACCTTGAGTGTTTTCTTTTTCTTTTACGAATATTTGCTTTTGAAGTGCCCCAGCTGATTATATTTATAGCAAGTTATTGTGTTCTTTTTAAGTTCATTTTTATTCTTTGATTTTTGTTTTATGAATTTTTTAAATTTTATTGTTAGGAGTTCAAGGTCATCATTATCATCATCATCACTTGAGTTTTCTCTCAAATGGTCTTCTTTTGTTCTAAGTGTTAAATCTTTTTTATTCTTTGGAAGGTTATTCTCATATTCATCATATTCCAAACAAGTCATTTCATAGGTCATTAAAGGCCCAATAAGTTCTTCAAGCGAAAAATTATTCAGGTCTTTTACTTCTTGTATTTCTATTTCTTTAAGATCCCAACTTTTTTTAGCAGATCTTAGAATTTTGTTTACAAATTCAAGATTCGAAAAACTTTTACCAAGTACTTTCAAACCATTGACGACATCCATAAAACGAGTGTATACGTCTGTAATGGTTTCGCTTGGTTTCATTCAAAATAATTCAAAACTATGCATCAAAAGATTGACTTTAGACTCTTTAACTCTACTTGTGCCTTCGTGTATGACTTTAAGTGTATGCCAAATATGGTACATAGTTTCGAATATAGAAACCCGATTAAATTCATTTTTATCTAGAGCACAAAATAAAGCATTCATAACTTTTACATTTAAAGAAAAAGTTTTCTTCTCCAAATCATTTCATTCGTTCATTATATTAGAAGACTTTTGAAAACTATTTTCAACAATAGTCCATAAATCAAAATCCATAAAAAATAAGAAAACTCTCATACATGTTTTCCAATAAGTGTAGTTTGTCCTATTGAACATAGGAGGATGAATGATCGAGTGACCCTCTAGATTACTGAAAAAAGCTCTCTCTCTTGGGTGTTAAACCAAATGAGAGAAATATGACTTTGATACCAATTGTTAAGACTAAAATCGACACTAAAAGGGGGGGGGGGGGGGGGGGGGGGCGCGAATTAGTGCTTTTAAGAAAACGATGTCAATTCAAGACTTTTTTTCGATAAAGCCCATATCTTAAAGATGTTTAACTTAAAAAAGTTCGTAATAATGTAATGAGCAAGTAAAGCAGTTTGCAGTAAAAGTAAATAGTAAGGAAAAGAGTAATAGGAATGAGTCGGCACTATGAGGGGGGATGAATTAATGCAATGAATAAAAACGTTGGTTTAAAAATCTTCGTTTCGATTAAACCCGATTCCGATGAAAATAGTTTCATAAAGATATTAACTTGAAAGAGTTTGGGAGCGTAGTGAAAGCAATAAGAAAGTAAAGCAGTTTGCTGTAAAGGTAAATTGCTCAAAACAAAATGCAAATCAATTAATAATGGTTCGGTCATCGTGACATACATTCACTGCACCGATTCCTCTTCCGTCGAGGCCACCAGCATCCACTATCAATCTTTTTTCAATGGATGAAGATCAACTATCCATTTATAACCCTCTTCTCCTTTTCACAGGTTTAGGTTTAGGAGACAACCTTTTACAAGCACTCACTTCTCCCTAAATAGAATTCTAAACTTAGAACTAGAGGAGGGATCTCTCAAGTAATTGTTACAGCGTTTTCCCACTTTGAAGTTCTTTGTGCTTATGTATGTTAACCAAGGATGAGAGGGGTATTTATAGGCCTCAAGTGGATTCAAAGTTGGAGCTTAAAAAGATCTCATCTCATCCCGGGTTTCCCAAGTCTTGGTGGTACCATCGCCTATAGCACTAACATTGAGCGGTACCACCGCCTGACACCTTACCACTGGGCGGTACCACCACCCAGTCTGGCGGTACCACCACTTGACATAGTCTCGGAGACTATGCCACGACGGTTCCACTTGTTTGGTCACTGTTTTGACCTTTTCACTTGGCCAAACACAGCCCAAACTTGGGCCCAATTGACCCATAATTGAGTTGGTCCAATTCCAACCCAATTATATGCTAACTATGAATTTTAAGGCATACACTAAGCTAAATAAGTTTGGTAAGTCTAGGTTTCTTCCGACGAGCTTCCAACGATCTTCTAGCGAACTTCCGACGATCTCTCGGCAATGTTCCAACGGACTCCCGGCAAGCTCTTAGACTTCACGACGATCTTCTTGGTGAGTTCTGACGAGCTTCTTTAGTAAGCTCCTGGACTTCTCGGTCAATTCCGGCAGAATTTTCAATGAACGTTTGGACTTTCGACGAACTCTCGAACTCCCAATGAAATCTCATTCTTGACTCCGGGACTTCATTTTATTTTATGCCTTGATCGCTATTGTAGTTAATCCTACACACTTAAAACCTACTTTGATCTAGACAATTATTATAAAGCAAATGAAATGTTGTCTGACATGTCATTGGTTCATCGGAGCTTCATCTGAATCTTCGGTGCATCGTCCTCTCTTTCGGCTTATTGCTTAATTGGCCAATTGACCTCTACAACTCCGATATCCTTAGCGTAATTTTTGCTCTTCTTAGCCCGATGCTCGAACTCATGGCCCGAAGCCTTTTGCCGATACATCGACTAATCCTTTGGCTTGATGTCCAATCTTCTGACATGTTCTACTCCAACCCAACATGATTCTTCCTGCTTTAATTGTCTCTCCCTGATTGAAGTTTCCTGCATCACTCAAAATGTAGATCAAATCATAAACACTATCAATTGGTTTCATCATCAAAATCCGAGATTCAACAATCTCCCCCTTTTTGATGATGACAACCAATTGATGACGGAGTTAACCTTAACTCCCCCATCAATATGCCATATTGATAGAAACCTTGAATTTATATATAATCAAAATTTCAATATGTCATTCCATGCATGATTGTCATCATAACTTCTCCCCCTTTGTCATCAACAAAAAGAAGAAGTGCAACTATCAAGTGTTTGAGATATGCAAGTTTTACAACATATAAGCTAGCAAATTTTTTCATTACTTTACAACATGCATAATCACCAAATCATCATTTAATTTTAAAGATGTGCATGATTATAAATTTTGTAAGTTTGCTTTTTTGCTTCTTAAAATAGGAAAACTAGCAATTTTTTGTGATGTTCAAGATAGCAAGTTCTTTCTTCATGCAATTTGCAAGCTAGCAAATTTAGTAAGTTTTACATAATTTTGGAACATGCAAGTTAGTAAATTTTACATATATATGAAGGTTGGAAATTTTTTTGCATCTTTTAAGATGAGCAAGCTAGTAAGTTTTGCCTCTCTTTGCAATATGCAAGCTAGCGTGATTTGCTTCCTGAATTGTGCAAGCTAGCAAATTTCATCTCCCCCTTTGTCATTGTAAAAAAGAATGAAAGAATATAATTTTATAATTCTTTTTCACTTTATAATAATTTTTAAATCATGATAAAGGTAAAGTATCAATCTTATTTCAATATGTTTGTGCATCATTATAGTTTCAAATTAATACATGCATAATTTTAAAACCTTACATTTCATCCTTCATGCATGATACCAAAAATAAATCAATTATCACTATGGACATGTCATATATGATACTCAAGCATTCATGATGCATCATTTATTTTCTCCCGTGCATGATACTAAATCATCATGTTTATTTTCAAAATATAAAATCATCATTGCATGCATGATCATCATACATAATTTCAAAATGTAAAATCATCAAACATGATACAAACATTTATTTTCAAAACATTCATCATTATTTTCAACTCATTCAATTTGTCAAATCAACAAGGTCACTTTCAATAGATTCAAAATGAAATAAAGAGATTTATCGATCTCTTGAAATGCAAGTGATTTCCTTTATCCCGTTTGTCATTGTAACTAAGAAAAAAGAAAAGGAAAATAATGTATAGCAAAACTCATGTCATAAAATTTCAAGATGTCAAATAGCATATCATGGTTTATTAGGATAAGTCTCTTTTTTAATAAATAGCACAAAGAATCGTAGGAGAACAAGGTATGAAAAATCTTAATTTACAAAAACTTTCAAGTTGTAATCAAAAGAACAATTTAGATAATTTTTCTCTTTAGCAAATGGCAAAAAGAGACATAAGAAATCAAATAAGAGATCTTGATTTATATAAGAAAAATCCCAAGTTATAATTTCAAGAAATCAAGATTATGATATAAATAGAATTTATTCAAATTCATAATAATCAAAATCACTTTGATAATCCAAGATATTAATAAAAATGATACAAATAGATTTATCAATATCCCTTTTTGAAAACTCGATAAGGTAGAGATTGAAAAATTTTAAAGAAAAATGCTTTCCTCTTTTTTGTTTCTAACTTATATGATTGATTTCATATAAGTATGCTCAAGGTTTTTTTTGTATGAAAACCATCTATCATGTTTAAAATCAAAAAGTAATACAAAATCATCAAGATACACATAATTATTATTTTTTTAAATATTCATAAGACTAATCTTATTAGATGTACAAGCATTATATCTAACATTTTGTTCCTTTATCATAAAACATGTAATTTTCATGATCATTTTCAAAATCACTAGAAAGATAAGCATGGTCTCAATTTTTTATATATTTTTTAATAATTTATATATAATTTTTCTAAACTATTTAAAAATGACTCATGAAATGCATCAAGTAATTTCAAAATAAAGCAAAGAGGTTTTGGTTACCTAGTTGTCGAAAGTTGTTAAGGTATAGTGTGCCCTCTCGCCTTTGTTGGTTTGCTCCTCGTCTTCGGTGGTACTTGATTTGACCCAAGTCACTTTGAGTGTCTTCTTCTTCTTTGGCAACATCTTCTTTTTAAGTTTATTTTTATTCTAAGATTTTTATTTTAAAATTTTCTTAAGCTTTATTGTTAAGAGTTCAAAGTCATCATCACTTGAGCTTTCACTCGAGTGGTCTTCATTTGTTCTAAGTGTCAAATCCTTCACGTTCTTTGGAAGGTTGTTCTCATGTTCATCATGTTCAACATATGCCATACAACTCTTTTTATAGGTCATTAAAGACCCAATAAGTTCTTCGAGTGTAAAATGGTTCAAGTTCTTTGATTCTTGTATTACCGTTATTTTCGAATCCCAATTTTTAGTGAGTGTTTATAAAACTTTATTAACAAGTTCAAAATTCGAAAAACATTTGCCAAGAGCTTTTAAGTCATTGACAATATCCGTAAAACAAGTGTATATGTCAACGATGATTTCGGTTGGCTTCATTCGAAATAGTTCAAAAGCATACATTAAAAGATTTATTCTAGACTCTTTTACTCTATTCATGCCTTCATGAGTTACTTCTAGTGTATGCCAAATCTCATGTGCAGTTTCGTATAAAGAAATGTGATTAAACTCATTTTTGCTCAAAGCACAAAATAGAGCGTTCATAGCTCTAGCCTTCAAAAAAAATTTTCGTCTCCAAATCATTCCATTCGTTCATTGGAGTAGAAGACTTTTGAAAACCGCTTTTGATAATATTCCATAAATTTAAATATAAAGAAAGCAAGAAAGATCTCATTCGAATTTTCCAATATATGTGGTCCGTTCCATTGAACATAGGAGGATGAATGATAGAGTGACCCTGTTGAAAGTCAAAAAGAGCCATTTCTCTTGGGTGTTAAACCAAACGAGAAAAATGTGGCTCTAATACCAACTATTATGAATGTGTCGGCACTAAGAGGGGGGTGAATTAGTGCAGTAGATAAAAACGTTGGTTTAAAAATCTTTGTTTCGATTAAACCCGATTCCGATGAAAACTGTTTCATAAAGATATTAACTTGAAAACGTATGTAGTTGTAGTGAAAGCAATAAGAAGGTAAAGCAGTTTGCAGTAAAGGTAAATTACTCAAAACGAAATGCAAACCAATTTATAGTGGTTCGGTCGTTGTGACACACATCCACTCCATCGATTTCTCTTTTGTCGAGGCCATCGACATCCACTATCGATCTTCTTTCAATGGATGAAGATCAACTACCCTTTTACACCTCTCTTCTCATTTTCACAGGTTTAGGAGACAACCTTTTATAAGCACTCACTCCTCCCTAAATAGAATTCTAAACTTAGAACTAGAGGAGGGATCTCTCAAGTAATTGTTACAACATTTTCCCACTTTGAAGCTCTTTGTGCTTGTGTATGTTAACCAGGGATGAGAGGGGTATTTATAGACCTCAAATGGATTCAAACTTGGAGTCTAAAAAGTTCTCATCCTGGGTTTCTTGGGTCCTAACGGTACCACCACTTGACACCCTGCCACTGGGTGGTACCACCACCCACTCTAGCGGTACCACCACCTGATAGTCTCTCGGAGAGTGTGTCTGGGCGGTACCACCACATGATATAGTCTCGGAGATTATGCCACGACGGTTCCAACATAGCCCAAACTTGGGCCTAATTGACCTCTAATTGAGTTGGCCCAATTCCATCCCAATTATGTGCTAACCACGAATTTTAAGGCATACACTAAGCTAAATAAGTCTAGTAAGTTTAGGTTTCTTCCAGCAAACTTTCGGTGAACTTTCGACGATCTCTCGGCAATGTTCCAGCGGACTCTCGATGAGCTCATAAACTTCACGACGTTCTTCTTAGCAAGTTCCGATGAGCTTCTTTGTTAAGCTCCTGGACTTCTTGGTCAATTCCGACAGAACTTCCAACGAATGTCCGGACTTCCGATAAACTCTCAAACTCCCAACAAAATATCGTTCTTGACTCCGGAACATCATTTTGATTTGTGCCTTGATCACTATTATAGTTAATCCTGCACACTTAAAACCTACTTTAATCTAGACAATTATTATAAAGTAAATAAAATATTGTTCGGCATGTCATTGGTTCATCAATGCTTCATCTGAATCTTTGGCGCATCATCCTTTCTTGCGGCCTATTGCCCAATCGGCCAGTTTGTTGAATCTCGTATTTTGATGATGAAACTACTTGATATATGTTTTAATCTGCGTTTTGAGTGACGCAGGATACTTTGATCAGGATAAGACAATTAAAGCAGGAAAATCATGTTGTGCCAGAGGAAAATGTCAGAAGATTGGACGTCAGGCCAGTGGATCGGTCGACGTATTGACAGAAGGCTTCGAGCCGTGGACTTGGGCATCGGGCCAAGAAGAGCAGGTATTGTGCCAAGGATATCGGAGTTGCGGAGTCAACTGGCCGATTGGGCAATAGGCTGCAGAAGAGGACGATGCGCTGAAGAATCGGACGAAGCGTCGAGGGACCATAACATGCCGAACAACTTGGTTAATTACTTAGGATTAATTGTCTCGATCGAAGTTTTGTTTTAAGTATGCAGGATTAACTACGATGGAAGAAAGACATGCAGCAGGAGTTGCGCCGGAATTAAGACAATGATCACGTTGGGAGTTCGAGAGTTCGATGGAAGTTCGGAGAGTCGTCGGAGGTTCTGTGGGAACAAATCCGAGAAATCCATGAGCTTGCCAAAGAAGCTTGACGGAACTCGCCAAGTAGATCATCACAAGTTTAGGAGTTTGCCGGAAGTCCACAGGAGCATCACCGAGGGTTCATCGGATGATCGACGGAAGTTCGCCGGAAGCTCGCCGGAAGAAGTGATTGACGCACCGGAGCAAGTTGCAGTAAATGTCTTAGGAAATATCATAGTTAGCACAATGATTAAGTTGGAAATGGGAGGTGATCCCATTAGCTTAATCTTGGGGCAATTGGGCCCTTGAAAAACCCAAATCGGGCCGAATGGATCAACCCATTCGGACCCTGATTTCTACCAGGCGGTTGAACCGCCCAAGCCAGGAGGTGGCACCGCCTGGGCTAAGTCTCTGAGCGAGACTCGGCGGTGCAACCACCCCAGCCAGGAGGTGGCACCGCCTGGGCTCAGTCTCCGAGCGAGACTGGGCGGTGCAACCTCCCCTGACAGGAGGTGGCACCGCTTGGGCTCGATCTCCGAGCTCTGGCTGAGCGGTGCAACCACCTCAGTCAGGAGGTGGCACCGCCTGAGCTCGGTCTTCGAGCTCTGGCAGGAGGTGCAACCGCCCCTGACAGGAGGTGGCACCGTCCAGAGGCTCAGTCTTCGAGCTCTACCAGGCGATGCAACCGCTCCAGTCAGGAGGTGAAACCGCCATATCCTGAAATTCTGGGAATTGACAGTTTTGAGCTCCAATTTCAAACTGGATTGGGGCCTATAAATACCCCACCCATTCAGCACTGAAAGGGCACTATATACACACCGAGATCTTGATCTTGTTCTATGATTTTTAGAGCTCAAAATTGTTGTAAAGGCCAAAAGTTCTTCTCCCTCTTTTCTTCCAAGTTCTGAGCTTTAAAGAGAGGAGAGAAAATTTTGTAAGGGTTGTCTCCTAAGCCCGTCAAAAGGAGTGAAACTGTAAAAGGGTGGTTGGCCTTCACCTATTGAAGGAAGGCCTCTAGTTGACGTCGGTGACCTCGTCGGTGGAGGAAGCCAAAAGTGGAGTAGGTCAAGATTGACCGAACCACTCTAAATCTCGGTTTGCATTTACTTTAAGCATATTATCTTTACTGCAAACCTCCTCAAAAGCTTACTGCTTTCTGCGCATATACGATTGGGTTTCAAGCTTTGCACTTTCCGAATCGGCGTTTAGACGTAAATCAGTTTTATCGTACGATCATCATATTTCAGTTTGCGCTTACGTTTTGATTTCTATCATAACTGCAAACTACCTTTATATCCTTGCTTTAACTGTATCTCGCTTAATCAAAAGTTAAAGTGATTTACAAATCGGCTTTCTTACCGAAATCACTTTTATTGAATGAACGCGATTTTTATCGTAGAAGGTTTTCCGCTGCACTAATTCACCCCCCCCCCCTCTTAGTGCTCTTGATCCTAACAATTAGTATCAGAGCCCAATATTTCCCATTTCGGATTTACACCCGAGAGAAATGGCTCTTCATGGCTTTCAAGAGGGCTTATCGGTCTTTTGTCCACCGTTGTTTAATGGATTGGACTACACTTATTGGAAAACTCGAATGAGAGTTTTCTTGATTTCTATGAATTTGGATTTATGGAATATCATTGAAAACGGTTTTCAACTTCCCTCTAAACCGATGAACGAATGGTCGGATTTGGAAAAGAAGTATTTTTCTTTAAACGCAAAGGCTATGAATGCCTTATTTTGCGCTTTGGACAAAAATGAGTTCAATCGGATTTTTACGTGCGAAACGGCTTTTGACATTTGGCGAACGCTTGAAATCACGCACGAGGGAACTAGTAGAGTCAAAGACTCGAAAGTTAACATTTTATTGTATGATTTTGAGCTTTTTCGAATAGAACCAAGCGAGACTATATGCGACATGTACACCCGTTTCACGGATGTCGTCAATAGTTTAAGAGCTCTTGGAAAATGTTTTTCGGATTTTGAACTCATAAACAAGATTTTGCGTTCTCTTTCTAAGAAGTGAGATTCAAAAGTAACTGCAATACAAGAACCTAAAAACCTAAACAACTTACCACTTGAAGAACTAATTGGTTTATTGATAACATATGAAATGGTGCACAATGCACATGATGAACATGATGAACAAAATCATCTTCCAAAGAACAGGAAGGATTTGGAACTCCGGACAAATGAATACCACTTGAGTGATGACTCAAGTGATGAGGACAATGATGAACTTGAACTTCGAACACTAAATCTTAATAAGTTTATTAAACAAAAATCTAAAATAAATAATAAACTTGAACGAAGGAAGAGGCCAAAAAAGAAGAACACAAAGTGGGATGAATCGAGCTCCTTCGATGATGAGGAGAAAATCAAGAAAGGCAAGGTGGCAAACTACGCCTTAATCGCTTTCAATGATGAGGTAATCGAAATCCCCATAATTTATTTTGAAATTACTTGATGCTTTCATGATGTATTTTCTCCTTTAGTTTAGAATTAATTTTCTTAAAAATTGCATGTTTTAAAAAAAAATTATGATCATGCTAAGTAATTTCGAAAATGATAATATTGCAAATAAAATGATCTTGATTGAAAATATGAAATCATGGTTAAGAAGTAATAATGTGTATTACGTTGATTTCCATTGTTATTTCTCGATTTTGATTAAAAAAAAATCATGTTTGATTTGAAGAAATGCATAATGATGAAATTAAATATTTTGATTAACAATTTTATGCATGAGATTTTAAGCTGATGATAAGCATGTGTTATTTTCATGAGTGTACTTGAAAAACTATGGCAAAAATGTGCTCGAATGCAAGAACTTGTTAAGATTATTTTTCGGACTTTCCTGATTCAATGTTCAAATCACTTAAATTTTACACTATTACATGCCTTAATAACATGTTGGAAATTATGTGTTTTGGATACAAAAATTTTTATGATCATGGGCATGTTTTATCTTCATGATTGAACTTGAAAATCTATAGCAAAACCTTGTCCGAATGCATGAAAGTGTTAATTTCATTTTCGGATTCGCTTAACAATTGGTATCCTAACAATCGGATTTTCTCATACACTTATTATATGAAAAATATTTTTCTGAAATGGATTTGATGAAATGATTCCTGCTTATAAATTCCATCTTGAAATATGAATGATAGTGTTTTTACTTGCAAAGATTTGTTTCACATACATATCTCCTATGATTCATGTGTAGAGAAAGAATTTATAAATCATAATACAATGAGATTTCTTATGCAAAAATAAAGTGCTTTTGTGATTCTTTGCTAAAGAAAATAATTATTAAAATCATGATCTTGATAATTATAACATGAAGCTCTTTATAAATCAAGATCGTTCATTATGCTCCCTACATTTATCAAAAAGGAATTCTTCAAATGAAGTGTAACTTGTATTTTGATTTCTCAGAATTCAATGAAGTGTCATAATGATATCTTGATACTTGGAATATTTTAAAATGTGATCTTGATAAGAATGTTTCAAGTTGCTCTTTGTGCTATATCTTTTTAAATGAAGCATGAGCCTTGATATCATATATTTCATAATATAGAAATAACAAGATTTATTTGCCTTGTATGTCTTGTGTGATGATTGTACATCAATTTGCTTTATTAAGAATTATATGAATCTTGATCGTGAACTTGTTAAGAAGAATTTTAATGAACCATGAATCATATCTTTGGTATTCACGAATTGATCCTCATTGATATCTTTCATTGATATGATAAATTATCATCTCATGATATATCACATAATTATATCATGCTTTGCGATTATATCATGTGATCTTTGCTGAATTTTCACATTGATATTCTTCATGACATGATTTCTTTGCATTGTTGTCTTGTATGCTTCATGTGATAATATGAATACATGAAACACTTATGATATGATTTTTTATGCAATTTCTTGTATTCATGAAATGTTTATCTCATCACTTAATAATTCTTCTTGATATTCCTTATGTGATGATAAGAATACATGAAATATTCATTAATTTGTTTTGATGTATACAAATAAGAAGTTTCGATCATGCATGATAGGATGTAATGAATTTTGACATTTAGATACCATCATTTGAATAGCTATGATCATATTGCCAAAATGATATATCATTGTGCTTGAATATCATGTTTGATATGCTCATAATGATGATTGATTTTTCGGTATCGTGCATAAAAAATGAAATGTTAATGAATTTGTGCATTAAAACTATAATGATGCACAAATAAGAATGATTACTTACCTTTGTCATGATTTAGAAATTGATGTAAATGGTTTTTCCCTTCTTTTTGACAATGACAAAGGGGGAGATAGATTGCTAGCACAATTCAAGAAAAAGGCAAAAATTACAAAAGAGAAGAAATTGCTATCTTGAACATCACCGATAATTGCTAGCTTGAAATGTCAAGAAAATACAAACACTTGTTTATTTTCTTGCACATCTAAAGAGAAGATGCAAATGTAACACTTGCCAAATTGTTTGCTTGCCTCATGTAAAACATTATCTCTTGCTAGTTTGGCATTTTGCTAGCTTGCACTTTGCAAAGAAAGCAAAAATGACACTTCTCAAAAGAGAAGAAAGAGCTTGTTATCTTGAACATCACAAGCTTGCCAAACAAAAATTGCAAAAGTGCTATCTTGCCTATCTCAAGAAGCAAAACTTGCATATCGTAAAAATTGCTAGCTTGTTGTATAAAGAGAAGCAAATAGTTGCTATCTCAAGAAAATTAAACATGCTAAACTTACACCTTGCAATGGAAGCAAAATTGCGAGCTCAAACATTGCAAAGGAAGCAAAAAGTTGCTAGCTTGCAACTTGCATATTTCAAGAAGAGAGAGTTGCCTTCTTGAACATCTCTAAATTGCTAGCCTGCAAGTTCTAAAATGTTGTAACATTGCTTGCTTGCATGTTCTAAAAGTGCTATCTTGTATGCTGTAAAACTTGCATATCTAAAACTTGATAGCTTGAATGTTCTAAGCATGATGTAACATTTGCTGAATTTTCTGGCTTCAAAACTGCATGATGATAAAACATGATATTATGTTTTTCATGCAATAAGTTAAACTAATATTCCAAACACAAGAATAGTTGGACTTCTCCTTTTTGTTGATGAAAAGGGGGAGAAGTATGATGTTATGCATAAGTTTATGCATAAGTTCATGATGACGTGTTGCAAGTATTCATGATGAATATTGCAATGACTTGAATTCAGTTTGAATTCAATGTTCTATCAATATGACATATTGATAGGAGGAATTTGTTTAAACTCCGGGAGTTAAGTTTAACTCCGTCATCAAGTGGTTGTCATCATCAAAAAGGGGGAGATTGTTGAATCTTGTGTTTTGATGATGAAACTACTTGATATATGTTTTAATCTGCATTTTGAGTGATGCAAGATGCTTCGATCAGGATAAGACAATTAAAGCAGGAAAATCATGTTGTGCCGGAGGAACATGTCAGAAGATTGGACGTCAGGCCGGTGGATCGGTCGACGTATCGACAGAAGGCTTCGGGCCGTGGACTCGGGCATCGGGCCAAGAAGAGTGGGTATTGTGCCAAGGATATCGGAGTTACGGAGTCAACTGGCCGATTGGGCAATAGGCTGCAGAAGAGGACGATGCACCGAAGAATCGGACGAAGCGTCGAGGGACCAATGACATGCCGGACAACTTGGATAATTGCTTAGGATTAATTGTCTCGATCGAAGTTTTGTTTTAAGTATGCAGGATTAACTACGATGGAAGAAAGACATGCAGCAGGAGTTGCGCCGGAATCAAGACAATGATCACGTTGGGAGTTCGAGAGTTCGACGGAAGTTCGGACAGTCGTCGGAGGTTCTGCGGGAACAAATTCGAGAAGTCCATGAGCTTGCCAAAGAAGCTTGTCGGAACTCGCCAAGGAGATCGTCGCAAGTCCAGAAGTTTGCCGGAAGTCCGCAGGAGCATCACCGAGGGTTCATCGGATGATCGACGGAAGTTCGCCGGAAGCTCACCGGAAGAAGCGATTGATGCACCGGAGCAAGTTGCAGTAAATGTCTTAGGAAATATCGTAGTTAGCACAATAATTAAGTTGGAAATGGGAGGTGATTCCATTAACTTAATCTTGGGGCAATTGGGCCCCTGAAAAACCCAAATTGGGCCGAATGGATCAACCCATTCGGACCCTGATTTCTACCAGGCGGTTGAACCACCCAAGCCAGGAGGTGGCACCGCCTGGGCTAAGTCTCCGAGCGAGACTGGGTGGTGCAACTGCCCCAGCCAGGAGGTGGCACCGCCTGGGCTCAGTCTCCGAGCGAGACTGGGCGGTGCAACCTCCCCTGACAGGAGGTGGCACCGCTTGGGCTCGATCTCCGATCTCTGGTTGAGCGGTGCAACCGCCTCAGTCAGGAGGTGGCACCGCCTGAGCTCGGTCTTCGAGCTCTGGCAGGAGGTGCAACCGCCCAGAGGCTCAGTCTTCGAGCTCTGCTGGGTGGTGCAACCGCTCCAGTCAGGAGGTGCAACCGCTAGATCCCAGAATTCAGGGAATTGACAGTTTTGAGCTCCAATTTCAAACTGGGTTGGGGCCTATAAATACCCCACCCATTCAGCACTGAAAGGGCACTATATACACACCGAAATCCTGATCTTGTTCTGTGATTATTAGAGCTCAAAATTGTTGTAAAGGCCAAAAGTTCTTCTCCCTCTTTTCTTCCAAGTTCTGAGCTTTAAAGAGAGGAGAGAAAATTCTGTAAGGGTTGTCTCCTAAGCCCGTCAAAAGGAGTGAAACTGTAAAAGGGTGGTTGGCCTTCGCCTATTGAAGGAAGGCCTCTAGTTGACGTCGGTGACCTCGTCGGTGGAGGAAGCCAAAAGTGGAGTAGGTCAAGATTGACCGAACCACTCTAAATCTCGGTTTGCATTTACTTTGAGCATATTATCTTTACTGTAAACTTCCTCAAAAGCTTACTGCTTTCTGTGCATATACGATTGGGTTTCAAGCTTTGCACTTTCTGAATTAGCGTTTAGACGTAAATCAATTTTATCGTACGATCATCATATTTCAGTTTGCGCTTACATTTTGATTTCTATCATAACTGCAAACTGCCTTTATATCCTTGCTTTAACTGCATCTCGCTTAATCAAAAGTTAAAGTGATTTACGAATCGGCTTTCTTACCGAAATCACTTTTATTGAACGAACGTGATTTTTATCGTAGAAGGTTTTCCGCTGCACTTATTCACCCCCCCCCCCCCCTCTCTTAGTGCTCTTGATCATAACATAGTTGACCTCCATAACTCCAATATCCTTGGTATAATTTTCTTTCTTCTTGGCCCGATGCCGGAACTCATGGCCCGAAGACTTCTGCCGATACGTCGACCGATCCTTAGGCTCGACGTCCAATCTTCTGACATGTTCTACTCTGGCCCAACATGATTCTTCCTGCTTTAATTGTCTCTCTGTGATCGAAGCTTCCTGCGTCACTCAAAACACAGATCAAATCATAAATACTATTAATTGGTTTCATCATGAAAATCTAAGATTCAACAAAGAGCACACCAGATTTATAGTGGTTTGGTTATCATTACCTACATTCACTCCCAATTCCTCTTCACTTGAGGCCACTAGCTTCCACTACCGATCTTTTTTCAACGGGGGAAGATCAACTACCCTCTTACAACTTTTTTCTCCTTTTCACAGGTTTAAGAGATAACATTTACAAGTCACTCATCCCTCTCTTAAATTGAAATATAACTTTGAGAAGAGGAGGGGAATTCTTACAAGATTACAATAGCATTTTCTCACAAATTTGTTCTTAGTTCTTGTGTTCACCAAGCAAGGATGAATGGGGTATTTATAGGCCCCAAATGGATTTAAATTTGGACCCAAAAATGTCTCATCTCAGGTCTTCGGGGTACTAGCAATACCACTGCTAGTACTGGGCGATACCACCGCCTACAGACTGACATTGGGTGGTACCATCACCTTGTTTGGTGATACCACCGCCTGATAGTCTCGGAGATTGGGTTCTTATAGACTAAGCTTTTGGTGGTGCCACCGCTTGACCCAACTTTTGAGTCACTGAATTGGCCTCCCAATAGACCCAAATCAGCCCCAAATCAGGCCCAATGGGCCCCTAATTGAGTTGGCCTAATTATATTCAAAACCAACTCAATTACAACCTAGACTACTTCAATCAACATATAATTGATTACAAGAATAAATCACATGTTGTCCGGCATATCACTGGTTCATCCGACACTTCGTTTGACCTTTCAGCATATCGTCATCTCCTTCGTCATATTGCTAAATTGGCATGTTGACCTCCGTAACATTTGATCTCCTTTACGTAATTTTTTATCCTTCTGGCCCGATCCCCAAACTTATGGCATGAACCATTTACTGACACGTCGACTAGTCCTCCAACTTGACGTCCAATCTTCTAACATGTTCCATTCTGACCTAATCTTTGATTTCACTATTTAATTGATTTGCCTTTCCCTAATTGAAGTTAATCCTACATCATTCAAAATTCAGAATAGATCGTTAACTCATCGATTAATTTTATCATTCAAATCTGGGATTCAATAATAATAGCATGTTAGGACTCTAGCTAGGAGAATCCTAATTGAGAGGGACATTCATGTAAAACCTATCTAAGCCGACCCCTATTAAAGAGATGAAGAGGTCGGCTAGGGTTAGGAGGTTATTTCTTAGAGAAGAATTAGAAGTTGTAAAGGAATAGGAGTCTTGAGTAGGAGTCCTATTAGGAGTTGGTTAGAAGTAGGAGTCTTGAGTAGGAGTCCTATTAGAAGTTAGGGTTTAGAAGCCCTATAAATAGCTATGTATTTCTCCTCTTTTCATAAGCAATAGATGAATCTTTTCTGCAGCTTTTGAGTAGCAACTTGGAGGGAGGAAACCCTATAAAGTTCCAAGGAGGCCGATCCCCTAAAGAGATTAACCCCAAGTTTAGAATATACAAGGGTTCTAACACCTGGTATTAGAGCAGTGTTCTTGGTGTCTCGCTACCCTTCCACATCCATGCATCAGCCCTCCACAGCCACCCAAAGCAATTCCCACAATTGCTTAAAAGATCGTCGCCAAATTCCGTTATCATCTCCACCACCGCGGATCATCCTTTGATCTCCCTATGAATTATAATAAGTTCTGGTTTCCTACCTTACTGTTGCTGCAATTTAGTTATCCTTATTAAAAAATTTTAAAAAAAAATTGTTCTTATATTACTGCATAAACTTTTCATCGTAAAGTATTCATCTCTACGACGAAAGATACATTGCAGAATTCCAGCCGCATAGCATAGTCTATTTGATCTTGCTACTGCAATTTTTTCTATCCAAACCTTTAAAAAAATTTTATGACAGCTTTGACACTTCCTAACAGCAGATTTCCCTTTAGTTTTGTTAAAAAATTCTCAATATAAACTATTGATCTTTTGAGTCTAATCTGCTATACTTGAAAATCTGTACTATAAAATTTCAGCCGCATAGCACAGTTTGTTTGATCTTATTACTATGTTTTTTCTGTCCAAATCTCTATGAAATTTTTATGATAGCTTTGACACTTCTTAACAGTAGATTTCCCTTTGGTTTCGTCGAAAAATTCTTAATATAAACAACTGATCTTTTATGTCCAATCTGCTACACTTGAAAATCTGTGATGTAGAAAATTTTAGTCGCATATTGTTGCCTTAACCCATCTATTTACAATATTTTTTGAATGAAATTTCTTATACACTTCATAAATCATCTTGTCTTCCATATAAGATTGATCTATTGAGGAATTCATTTCTAAAAACGATTTTGTGTTGCTACAAATTTTTATCACAAACCACCGAAATTTTTCGATGAGAATTTTGCTATCGCAACTTGCACCAATTTCCTTGCTATTATACTACCGAAAGTTTCTTGATTAAATTGGACATCCTTGCTGTCATATAAACTGAGATTTTGCTATCAAGTTTTTGATGAAAATTTCCTCAAGAAACCACTATTTCTTCGATAACAATTCTGCTCTTACAAGACAACACAATTCTGCAGCAAACTTTCATTGATTTCTATCAAACCTTTGCTGCCATCTACCATAGATCTAAAACTTTCATCCATAGCTCTAAAACTCCACCAAACCACACCCTCAAACTGCATAAAAAACAACCACAAAACAAGCTTAAACCGTAGCCTATATCCACCAATCCACCAATCCTTTCGACCATCACTTCTCTCAACCTATACATGCCTTTAACCAGACAATAAAAGAGAGATCTTAACATCGCAGATTTAGAGGCATATACTATGACATCTAAGGAGATAATTAATTCTAAATTCGAAGCCTTCGAGGTGCGAATGGAAGATAAGATTCGAACTCTCTTTACCGAACTCAGTTTGGGCCAAACACCAAGCCCAAAGAAACCACATCAAGGGGAGAGCTCTAACCAATCGCACTAAGCCTGAAGAGATGACTTCCAAGAGAGGAGAGGCTCTATGACCGACCCCAACTATCCATGCATGAGAGTGGACTTCCCTAGATGGGAAGAAGGAGACCCGATTGGTTGGATCTTGCGCACGGAGCGATATTTTCGGTACCACAAAACCGCAGACGCATCTATGGTGAAAATTACTACTATACATCTTGAAGAGAATGTCATACAATGGTTTGACTGATTTGAACACACTCATAGAATCCTCTTATGGTAACAATTCAAGGAAGGACTGCTGATCCGCTTCGGACCAACCGATTACGAGAACATTGACGGACAATTAGCAAAGATCCGACAAACCTCTACTATTCAGGAGTACCAAACCAGGTTTGAAAGGTTATCTAATCAAACTCATGATTGGTCTCAAAAATAGATATTGGGGACCTTCATTGAGGGCTTGAAGCCAGAGATCTGGGGAGAAGTTAAAGCACGACAACCGTACACGCTTATGGCAGTCATCTCTTTCGCACAACATCAAGAGGAGTGATTGAACCATAAAGCTCAGAAGACTAGGGTCACTCCTCAACTAGTAATACTAAAGCCCTTAGGCCCCCCTACTATCAATCGAGTCCCTGCACCAAAGAGGTTGATAAGATAAGAGCTTCGAGAGAGATATGCGAAGGGGTTATGTTGGCATTGCGATGAGCCGTGGAGCTGTGAGCATCGCTGTAGTAAAGGGAGAATTCTTATGATTGAACCAATAGAAAAAGAGGTCATTAAACATCCAGAAAAGAGCCTTGAACATGAAGAAGAAGATGCAGAAGAAGAGCCACAACCGACCGAAGTTACGGTACATGCATTAGCCGGCTACTCAAACCTGCAAACGATGAAAGTTAGAGGCCTTCTCAAACAACAACCGATCACTGTTCTCATCGACATGGGTAGTGCTAATAACTTCCTAAATAATAAGGTTGTTGTTCGGATGGCCTTACCTATCGAGAATTGCAGTAGGTTTGATGTTAATGTCATCGACGGATGGATTTTGAAGTATGATCGTAGGCGCCCGTGAGTGAAACTATTGCTGCAAGACCAAGAGATAATTACATATTTCTTCCTCCTCCCTTTTGATGATTATGAGGCCATGCTTAGAATTGAATGGTTGATGACATTATGTGATGTTTCCTGAAATTCTATGAAACTAATTATGAAATTTTATAGTAAGGGGAAACAGGTGATACTGCACGGGAAACGTGGGGGCGACGTAACGATGATTTGCACACAACAAATGGAGAAGGTCTTGCATAAAGTATATAGCTGCTTTTTGGTACAACTTGAGCAGCAAACTAAGGGAGAGCCAATAGAATTTGAAGATCCAAACCTACTTCCTTTACTTGTTGAATTTTCAGATATATTTGACGAACCGCACAACCTACCTCTTACCCGTCGGCATGATCATTATATAACGATTCTTCCAGGCAAACCTCCAGCAAATACTCAGCTATATCAGTATCTATATCTCTAGAAGGATGAAATAGAAAGGATTTTAAAAGAGATGCTCAACATAGGAGTTATTCGGCCAAGTTGCAGCTTATACTCTTCACCAGTGCTACTTATACGCAAGAAGGACGGAACATGGCGAATATGCGTTGATTACCGAGCTCTCAAGGGCATAACCATCAAGGATAAATACCCTATTCCAGTAGTAGATGAATTTTTGGATGAAAGGGAGCACAAATCTTCAAAAAGCTGGACCTTTGATTCAGGTATCATCAAATACGAGTATGCGAAGGAGACATACTGAAAACAGCCTTTCGAATACACAACGGCCACTATGAATTTTTATTTTCTTCAATAAAAGGTGGAATATCTTGGGCATATCATATCAGAGGAAGGTGTGACGGTGGACCCCTCCAAAATAGAAGCAATGCAGAACTGGCCAACCCCGAGGAACATAAAATTGCTACGTGGCTTTCTCAGTTTAATAGACTACAACCGCAAGTTCATGAAAAACTATGGAAAGATCAGTGCACCACTCACTTCTCTATTGAAAAATGATACCTTCTAATGGTCGGACAAAGCCTCCGCTGCCTTCGACAAATTTAAGGCAACCATGACGACGATGTCGGTGCTAGCGCTACTAGATTTCAGCCGACCCTTCATCATTAAGGCCGATGCATCTAGAGTCGGAATTGGAGATGTTCTCATGCAAGATGGTCGACCACTCACATATACTAGTAAGGCATTATCTCTCTCCCATCAAAACATGTCAACATATGATAAGGAGATGCTCGTCATTGTCCACGCAGCAACGAGGTGGAGATCGTACTTGATCGGGCGATGCTTTCAAATCAAGACCGACCATAAAAGCCTAAAATATTTTTTGGAGCAGAAGATATCATCCCCTGAGCAGCAAAAATGGATAATAAAACTTCTTGGATTTGATTATGAAATAACTTATAAAAAGGGGAAAGAGAATGTTGTTGTAGATGCGCTTTCATAACTACCCGAGCAAGCTAAATTTTTGACCGTTTCACTTTCGACTAGCAACTTTCTTGAGGATATTAAGATAGAATGGAAGGAAGATCCGGAGACCAGTAAGATCATAAAAAAATTGGAGGAAGCACTAAGCTCCGTAGCTCATTACAATTGGGACTCAAAAAAATTACGCTATAAGGGTTACATTGTGCTTATGACAAATTCTACTTACATCTTTACGACAAGATTTTGGACAAAGTTATTCCATATGTAGGGTACTAAATTGAAAAGGATACGACATATCACTCATAAACTAACGGCCATACATAAATTATAAATAGGTGTTTGGAGACAGCCCAAAGCCACCCACCAAATATGACTACCCAAGGAGAACTCTAGACCTAGCTAAGTGCCATTATTGATCAACGGATCGTGACTCGATGATAACGACCCACTACTGAAGTACTAATACAGTAGGTGAACCTACTAACAGAAGATGCCACTTGGGAGAACTATGACGACTTGAAGATCAAATTCCCAGAATTCATGAATTGTCAGCCTCGAGGACAAGGCTGATTTGAAGAGGCGGGTCAGTTAGGACTCTAGCTAGGAGAGTCCTAATCGAGAGGGACATTCATGTAAAACCTACCTAAGCCGACCCCTATTAAAGAGGTAAAGAGGCCGACTAGGGTTAGGAGGTTGTTTCTTAGAGAAGAATTAGGAGTTGTAAAGGAATAAGAGTCTTGAGTAGGAGTTCTATTAGGAGTTGGTTAGAAGAGTCTTGAGTAGGAGTCTTATTAGGAGTTAGGGTTTAGAAGCCCTATAAATAGCAATGTATTCCTTCTCTTTTCACAAGCAATAGATGAATCTTTTCTACAGCCTTTGAGCAGCAACTTAGAGGGAGGAACCCCTATAAAGTTTCAAGGAGGTCGATCCCCTAAAGAGATCAACCCAAAGTTTAGAATCTATTGAAAAATACCAAAAAATCAAACAATAGACCGGAAGGGCATATAACATGTTGAAAGCTTCATAAATATGCTAGATATGTGGTTGATTTATCAAAGTCTTGATCGAGGTCATTTTTTATCAATTTGAGTTGATATTGAGTCGAAACAATGCTAACTTGTCAAGAAAATTATTGGGCTTGAAGCTATTAAATCTCAAATTTTGATGATGAAATAAATTGATGAGTTTACGTTCTAATCTGCATTTTGAGAAAAGTGACGTGGGACTAACTTCGATCATGAAAAGGGAAAACGATTGAAGCAGAAGAATCAGATGTTGGGCCGGAGTCAAAGACCGGGTATCGAGCTGGAAGAATCATATATTGCGCCAAGATTGGATATTGTGGGAGTCAACATACCGAATGATCGAGCATTTTACCAAAGGAAAGCACGATACACCGGGAATTACATGCCGAACAACATAGATTTCTTGTCTTATAATTGTTTATATCTTGAGTGTTATAGTTTATATTTAATTGAGTTAGCTTTGGGTATAACCATACTAACTCAATTAGGAGCGCATTGGGCTTGAATTTGGACTAATTTGGGTCTACTGGAAGGCCCATTCAGTAATGGTTTAAGTCCACGATCGAAATATATTTTTGAGTCGTCTATCTTTTCAAGATTATATTAGTCCAATAAATTTATCAATTAATTTATCATTAAAATTCAACAAAATCAATTAGAATAATAATACCAAGATCGAGCATGGTAAAACCTTGGTTGAGGAGAACATTTATGGGCAGTTACAAGGTATTCACGAGAGTACAATATTTTTTTCTAATACAAGAAGAAATAGAACATTTTCTCCCTTTTGATAGAAAAAACTGATGAAGAAAATCTCACAGAGACGAGAAATCAAAGGAACCAAACGAAGCAATTGTTCACTTGTCTTTTTCTATATAATAATCTTGCTTATAGGACAATGTATTTTCTGCTTCTTTTGGAAGAAAAAAAAATCACAAATGTATTATGGTATGAATAAATTTATTGCTATTTTCATATTCAAACTCTTATATTTTAAAATTAAGATAATTTGAATTTCAAATACATAACCCTAAGTTATTCATATCCAAATTTTCTTCTATTAAGTTTCTACATGTCCTCCATTGCAATTATCTAATTGATCCATATTATATATACTTGGTTCTCCTAAACCGAGTCTACATAGGTTTAGCCTACGTATTGACGTTGGCTTAGGGAAAGTTACTAAACAAATAATTCTTTAAAAGAAAAAACTTGTCTCTTTCTATAATTGACATTTCCATGGATAAACCTTCGAGCCAATTCGAGCTGTTGAATTAGAAATCTCTCTCAGATTTCTCAGTATCTTATTATGGTCGGTCAGAGCGATGATGTCGGACACATATTGAAGGCTCATTTTAAAGGGACTCATCCTAAAAAAAATATCCACCCAACGAAAATATAATTCTCGGATCACGATTGTTCTTAGAAATTAGGTCAGGTCCAGTAATATGGATGGCTGACCAATTTTGATCCTAAAATTGCTACAGGAAAAATGCACAAACATGATAAATTCAATTCTCGTAACATGATAACTCTCATAAAATTGGATCGGATTGACTCGTCTCAGTAATGTGGATCGATGATCAAATCTAACTCTCTCTCATTGCTACAGAGAAAATGCACATGTTCTTGCGTAATCTGCATTTTGTAGTATGAATCCACCACCTCTTTGTCAATCTGCTTCTAGATAAAGTCCAAGTCACAAACTGATGACATCGATGGCGATCACTGTAACATTGACAAGGAAAAGGATAATGATGATAAAAGTTCGATAGGATCTGACATGTGAATTAGTTCGCTTTTGTCAACCATGACTTCTCAGTCTAATTATGTCCCGCTTCACATTGTTATGTCTGTCCTCAGCCAAAGCTAATTTTCTTCAGCACTGTTATGCAATTAATTTCCTTCTCATTCATCAATCTCTGCCTCCTCACTTGCAGATCCATTCATTACATGATGAATTTGAATTTGAATTTGATGATATATATATATATATATATATATATATATATATATATATATGAAGCAAAATAACTTTAAAAAAAATCATTAAAAAAAATTGTGCTCTCATAAAAGGAAGCCATACCCTTATTTATAGTGGAGACTAAATATATTAGGACCCATCATAAGTTTATTTAAATTAGTCATCCTAAATCAATTAAAATTTTATCTTGGTAAATATAAATTAATTTAATCATTAATATTATCTTTGACACTCCTCCATAATGTTAATATCTTTAATTATAGTTTTGTCCTTTCAAAATAAAAAAAATTCTTCCTCTTAAATTATTGTCAAAAAGTTTTCGATATCTCTCATCAGAAAATAAAAATTCATCATCCTCAATCTATTTGAATCAGCATTGCTTCTTTCTCATTTAGATAACAGTGGATCAGTGATGATGACAGAATAGACCAAGCTGATGCTAAGCATCATAAGAGCAGATCACATTCCAATTTATAGTCTAGATTTATCTTTAGTATTGGAAATCATCTTAATCCCATCTAGATTAGGTATTACATATTTATTAAAATCTCATCTTAACAATCCTAAAGTAATTAAATTTGACCGGAATCAACATTATATAAGACTTAAACAAAGTCATTCAGATACTGCCAAAACTACAAGGAATTACGGTATCAGAACATTTCAACTTGTGGCACAAGCTTCCAATTAATCAACCGGAGCCATTCAAGGTAGACCAATCTATATCTATCCATGAAGAGATGCCAGGTCCTGAATCAAGGAAACCTTTGGTGGAGCAGAAGAGACGGATCAGAAACATCCTATGGAGAGTTCAGTACTCCTCGGCTCCGCGATCCGGGAGATGGAACGAGCGTCTGAGCTCACAACAAAGCTTCAGTCCCTTGTTGAGCTTGGCGACTGCAGTGACACGGCGAAGGAGTCGGCCGGAGTGCTCTCCGAGGAGCTACTGCAGGCCTGCAATGCCACTCTCTCCATGTTGAAGTCCCGGAGAACCAATGTCAGGATCAAGTCTGGAAGTCGAAACGTCGCTCCGCATGATGTTCTTATCCGAAGAGATTCAAGAAGAAAGTAAGTTCTTCTTACTGAGCAATCATACAAATGTATTTAAGAAACATTTCTACTGATTGAAAGGTGATTTCATATGCTCCCTTTTCCTTCTTTGTTTCCTATCAACAGCTACGTGCGACAAGAGGTAACAGCTGCACCTTTTAATGATGGACACCAATGGAGAAAATATGGGGAAAAGACCATCGCTGGCTGCATCTTTCCGAGGTTTGTGGCATCAATTATCCAAATTATATATCCTGTAACTGAGACATGTGGGAATCATTCTATTAAACCTGTCAAAGCTAACTAATTAGGGGTATAGATATTATCTTCTTTATCTTTTTATTCTTGATCAATCAGCTGTATTTGGCATCCTACGTACAACCTTCACAGCTTGTTGTTCTACAGGGGCTACTACAGGTGCACCTACAGCAAGGATCAAAGATGTGAAGCGAAGAAGCATGTGCAACAACAGGACTGTGGCGTCCCTTCGTTGTTTCTCGTCATCTACAAGGGAGAACACACATGCAAATCTATGGTGCTGCGTGGCTGCCAACCACTAGAACAGCTGCAACTGCAGGGCTGTCGAGAATACACCTGCAACCCTTCCTTCCCCTTGAAGCTTACAGCAACAGCAACTCCACCAGCTCACTCATTCTCGCTTCGATTTGATTCAGAAGATCGTTTCTCCGGCATGAATACTACGAGGAAAAGTGTCGATGAAGGAACCATTAGATGGCAGGGTGAGGAAACACTAGAGTCAAGCTTGTCGGCTGTAGTCACTTCATCAAGCAAGGTTGCATCGCCAGATCTAACGTTCCTTGAATCCATGGAAACACTACAGTCAAGCTTGTCGGCTGTTCATGACGTTGACGACGAAGGCTCACTAAGATCACTCGGTTTCGACATTGACTTGTTGCGATCTGATCTTGATGACATTGATTTATCCTATAATTCTGCGATAAGTTAAGAGGTTATCATGAGAAAGAGACTTAGAGAGAGAGAGAGAGATAGAGAGGGAGGGGGTCAAATTGCTATTCCAATATTTGTGATTTTGTTGTGTGAGTATTCTAGTGTTAAACTTAAGTTAAAGTTGGTATATTTTAGGTGGCAATTCATGACTATTATATTATTATTCTGATAAAATAAAATAGTACATCAGACTCCAAACATATCAGATTGAAACCATTAAACACCTAATTAGATGACAAACTATGGTAAGCAAATAGAAATTGCCAAATTATAAAAAGGAACCAAGATTTAACAAAAAGGAAGAAGAAGAAGAAGAAGAACTCATCCATTTTTCTACTAATAATCTTCTAAGTAGCTCACAACAAGAGAGGGGTATAAAAGATTTTTCTTTTTTTTTTTTTTGTCTGACAAAGGAGAAGATAAGAGAGCACTACAATTAGATAAGAGAACACTATAATAAAAAATGGAACCCTTTTTTTTTGCATAGATATTTTAAGTGAAGATAGAAAACAAGTATCTTGAATAATCTTAGAGGAAATTATGAAATAGCTATATTTTCTGCAGCATAATTGAGAAAACTAGAAGAAGAATATGAGTAGCATTATCGTATTTAGAGAAAGCAAAAAAATATTATCATGTTGTCATAATTAGTCGTTTCTGGGTTTCTTATCAGATGTTGTAAATTTAGGGTGATTAAGATTGCATTTAGAAATATATTTATATTTTTAATATCTATTTAGAAAAAGGAGCTTGAGTGATTTTATTATTACAGTATATTTTGAGTGTTTGGTGAAATAATATATAAAATCTATATCTTAAATGTGCATTGACATAAGTATTATTTGATAAAATTATATTTTAAAATTTTATTAAATATTATATGACCAATTTATCCTATCAATATTTTTAATATTTATTCTAAATTGAATATTTATTTTTATTTAAATAAATAAATGTATGTAATCATACAAGATTTCATACTGTTCAAATATATAATAAATAAAAATATAATCACATAAATAAATATAAAATAATATTTAAAATAAATAAATAAAATTTCACCTTATAAAAGATAAAAATCATATTGATTTTTCACTAAATCATGTTGGTAATCTTGTGATTTTAGAAAATATAATTTATTTTAAGATTTTAAAAATTATATTAGTATCCCATATATACTAAAATGTTAATTCTAACCTGAGGTAGAATCCAAGTTAAATGTGATTTAAAAAAAATATCAAACATTAATTCAAATTTGAAATGTGCAATGCACATTTCAAATATGTTTCCATATATATCCTAAATCTATGATCAAATATATAGGAATTTTAAAACAGTTTTATGATTTATTAAATACTAAAAGTATTACCATTTTTTTACAAGAAAAGATTCAAAAAAATATATTAGGACAAAAGGAGTACAACTATGAGTGTTGGCTTTATAGTGAACAAAAATCAGACAATTTGCTCTTTCTTGCATAAAGAACCAACCAGTTTGCTGCTTGATTGTCATCTCTCAACACATAAAAAAACTTAAATCTCTATAAATTTCTAAGTAAGAATATAATATTTCAAATGGCATTCATCATAGGCCAATTAAACGGAGAGTTCTTCATCAATATGTCAATCATGATCATCGAATTTGTCTACCATTAGTTAACCCAAGTCCTTCCAAGACAATAAGAGTTTCACATTAAATCAAATAAAGGAATCGAAAAGAGAGAAGAAAAAGATAATAAAAAATATATATAACTACCAAACTCATTTTGTCCTAAGAATAATATTATCAAGATAAAGGTATCATACTTTTATATGTCTCACATCAATGAAATAATTCCATCAGAAAAGTAACTTGTGACCTCCCACTACTCATGCAAAATGTGAAAAAATTATAAAAAATATAAATATAAATATAAATATAAATATATATATATATATATATATTAGAAATGTATTTAACTTAAAATATGAGTAAGGGTAGTGAGCAATTAAATCAGTTAGTAATAATAAAAAATATATATATAAAATATAAACCAAATTTATAATAGTTTGGTCATCCCGACCTACGTCCACTCTTGATTCCTCTACCCTCGAGGCTATCGATTTTCATTAATGATCTTCTATTTAATAGACAAAGATCAACTACCCTTGTTATAACTCTTTCTCCTTTTCACAAGCTTAGGAGAGAACTTCACATCTCTCTTTTACAAGAAGACCTTACATCTCCCTTGGATAACTTCTAAATTCAAGGAGGAAGAGACTCAACACTTTTCAAGAGAGTTTATACACTTAAAATCATAAGTTTTCATATTTTTTTCTTACTTTGTCAAGCAATCATGAGTGAGGTATTTATAGACCCCAAATGATTTCAAAAATAGAGCCAAAAATTTAAATCCCTAGGTTTTTGTGGTACTAGCGGTACTATCGCCTATGCTGAGCGGTACTACCACTTGATAAAGCTTGGGAACCAGGACTTTGGTAGTACTACTACCTACTTGGGTGGTACTACCGCTTAATAGTCTAGTGATACCATCGCCTGCTTGAGGGGTGCCACCATTTGCCTAGATAGTACCATCGCTTGATAGTTTGAGAACCCGGGCTTTGGCGGTACCACCACCTATCTAAGCGATACTACCGTCCAACCCAACTCTAGGTTACTGAATTTGCCTTTCAATAGGCCCAATTTAGTCCTGTTTCAGGCCCATAAGCTCCTAATCAAATTGGCATGGTTACGGCCTAAAACAAATTCAATTAGACTCTAAACGACTTCGATCAAGACTTAACAATTACAATCATGAAGTCTACGTTGTCCAGCATATCATCTGTTCATTCGACACTTCATCCGAACCTTAGGCACATCATCCTTTCTTTCAGCATATTGCCCGATCCATCGACATATTGACCTCCCACAATATTCGATCTTCTTAGCGTAATGCCCGATCCTTCCAGCCCGATGCCCAAACTTTGACATGATACTCTCTAGCCCAATATCTGATTCTCCTGCTTCAATGATTTATCTTTCCATGATCGAAGTTTCTCCTACATCACTTATCTCAAATGCTTATTAGTCCATAAACTCATTAGCTAATTTTATCATCAAAATTCAGGATTTAATAATCTCTCCCTTTTTGGTAATGACAACCAATTGATGAGGGAGCTTTAACCAGACTTCTCTTGTCTAAATGCTATTTTGAAATATAATAAACTCGAATTAAAAAAAGAATGATAACCTTTTCATGCTAGTTTTTAAATTCAAGTTGAAACAATTTCAATTATAAATCATAGTGACTTGCATCATTTTAGTTAATATGTCAAAATAATAATTACACAAAACATCGTCATCATAAGTTAAAACAACATAATTTTTTCATATCATCAAAGAGTGCAATCAACTTCTCCTCCTTTGTCAAGGAGAAATGTGCAAGTTTTTACTTCTCTTTGAAATGTACGAAATATGCAAGCTATTACTTCTCTCTCCCCTTTTGTCATCATCAAAAAGAATATGAGGATATTATAGATTCATGAAGCTATTTCTCTTCATTTAATTCAATATGTCAATTGTACAACTATTTTGATATCACATAAAAAAAATAAGTTCAAGTCATGAGAGATCAATTTGATGATAGGGTATACAAGTCATGAATACATAAACAATGAGAAATCAAGATAATGATCCATTTGAATGAATCTCTCCAAAAGAAAATTCATATGTGCATTTGAAAGATTCAACGTACCTAAATTCTCTTCTAATAAAATCGAATTATTCCTTATTCAATGGTTTAGTAAAAATATCTGCTAATTGATATTTTGTGTTAATAAAATCTAAAGATATATCATGATGATTAACATGATCCCTAATAAAATGATATATAATTTTAATGTTTTTAGTTTGAATAGCATTCTTTGTTAAACAAATTATATGCAAGTTATTTTATAGGGATATTTTTCAGGTAAAGTCCATAATCATTGAAGGTATTCTTCATCCAAATTACTTGTGCACATCATGCACTTATCGCTACATATTCAACCTCGATTGTAGATAATGCAACAAAATTTTATTTCTTAGAAGATTAAGAAATAAGTGCATGACCTAAAAACTAATATGTTACAGAGATACTTTTCTATTTATTCTATATCCTACAAAGTTAGCATCAGCATATACAATTAAATCAAAATTTTTAGATTTTGAATATCATAATCCTAGATTAAGAGTTTCTTTTAAGTATCTAAAAATAATTTTAACTACTTTATAAGAGATTGTTTAGGATTGTATTGAAATCTTGTATAAAACCCAACACTAAACATTATACTAGGTCAAGTTATAATAAAATATAATAAACTATCTATCATACCCTTATAAGTCTTTTAATCAAGGCATTCTCCTTCATTGTCCATATCTAATTTGGTAGAAATACTCATCGTTGTGTTAATGACCTTAGCACTATTCAAGTGAAAACATTTTAGTAGATCTAAAGTATACTTAGTTTGTCTAATAAAAGTTTCATTACTTAGTTACTTAATTTACATCCTAAGAAAAATATCAATTCACCTATTAAATTCATTTCAAACCAAAAATAATATCATCAATATAAATTTGAATAATAAAAAAATTATTTTTAAAATATTTAATAAGTAGTGTGGTATCGACCTTGCCTTTTGAAAAATTATTTTGAATAAGAAAAGAACTAAACCTCTCGTACCAAACCCTATGGCTTGCTTCAACACATAGAGAGCATTAGATAACTTATAAATATAGTTTGAAAAAAGAACATTATCAAATCTATGTAGTTGCTCAACATAAACTTCTTCGGAAATAAAACCATTAAGAAAAATACTTTTGACATCCATATGAAATAACTTAAAATTTTTAAAATATGCATAGGCAAGGAGTATCTTTCAAGTCTTACCAAAGGATCGAAGGTTTCTTTATAGTTTAAACCTTCTTCTTGGTTGAAATCTTTGTTATGATCGAGTCAGCATTAAGAGGGGGGCTGAATTAGTGTAGTAGATAAAAAATGTCAGTTTAAAAAGAAACTTCGTACGTTAAAAAATTGATCTCGGAAGATTGCTTGAAAGCGTGTTTGTTCGTAAGGGTAGTGAAAGCCAAGTAAGGAGAAAGTGAAGCAATTGCAAAGTATGTAAATGACAATAATAGAAATGCAAATCAGAATTTATAGTGGTTCAGTCGGTGTTACCTACATACACTTTTGATTCTTCCTCCGTCAAGATCACCAACATCCACTAATAGTCTTCCTTCAATAGGCGAAAGACCAACCACCTCTTTACAGTGCTTTCTCCTTTTCATCGGTTTAGGAGATAACCCTTACAAGTCTTACACTGTTAGGATCGAGAGCACTAAGAGGGGGGGGGGGGGGTGAATTAGTGCAGCGGAAATCTTTCAGCGATTAAAAACGAAAGCTGCGTTCGTTCGATAAAAACTATTTTGATGCAAAAGTCGATTCTAAGATTACTTATGATTAAGTGCAGTTTACGTCTAAACACAGTTTGCGTCTAAGCGCAGTTTGCGTCTAAATGCAGTTTGCGTCTAAATGCAGTTTGCGTCTAAATGCAGATTGCGTCTAAGCTCAGATTGCATCTAAGCGCAGTTTGCGTCTAAGCGCAGATTGCGTCTAAGCGCAGTTTACGTCTAAACACAGTTTTCGTCTAAGCGCAGTTTACGTCTAAGCTCAGATTCGGAAAGATCTGAACTTAGACACTTGTTCGTAAAAGCGTAGAAGGCAATTTGTAGTTATAAATGGAATCAAAACGTAAACCTAAACTGCAAAGAAACTCGTTCGTAAAAGCGCAGAAGACAGTTTGCAGTTATAAATAGAATCAAAACGTAAATGTAAACTGCAATGTAAAGATCATACGAAAACACCGATTTACGTCTAAATGTAGATTCGGAAAGATCAGAACTTAGAAACTTGTTCGAAAAGCGCAGAGAGCAGTAGCTATGTAGGAGGTTTGCAGTAATGATAAAGTGCTCAAAATAAAAGCAAACCAGAGATTTAGAGTGGTTCGATCAGTCTTGACCTACTCCACTTTTGGCTTCCTCCACCGACGTCAACTAGAGGCCTTCCTTCAATAGGCGAAGGCCAACTGCCCTTTTACAGTTTCACTCCTTTTGACGGGCTCAGGAGACAACCCTTACAGAACCTTTCTCTCCTCTCTTTACAACTCAAGACTTGAAGAACAGAAAGAGGAGAACTTTTTGGACTTTACACAAATTTGAGCTCTTCGAATCACAGAAAAGATCAAGAATTCGGTGTAAGTCTGTATCTTTTCAGTGCTGAATGGGTGGGGTATTTATAGGCCCCAACCCAGTTCAAATTTGGAGCTCAAAACGATCAAATCCCGGAATTCCGGGATCAGGCGGTTGCACCTCCTAACTGGGGCGGTTGCACCGCCTGGCAGAGCTCAAAGACTGAGCCTCTGGGCGGTGCTACCTCTGTCAGGGGCGGTTGCACCTCTCTGCCAGAGCTCAAAGACCGAGCTCAGGCGGTTGCATCGCCTGACTGGAGAGGTTGCACCGCTTGGCAGAGCTCGAAGACTGAGCTCTGGCGGTGCTACCTCTTGACAGAAGAGGTTGCACCGCCCAGTCTCGCTCGGAGACTGAGCCCGGGGCAGTGCCACCTCTTGGCTAGGGCGGTTGCACCGCCCGGTCTTACTGGGAGACATAGTCTGGGCGGTGCTACCTCCTAGCTTGGGCGGTTGCACCTCCCACAGCAATCAGGGTCCGAATGGGTTAATCCATTCGGCCCAATTTGATTCTTTCAGGGGCCCAATTGCCCCAAGATTAAGCTAATGGGATCACCTCCCATTTCTAACTTAATCAATGTGCTAACAACGATTATTTCCTAAGACATATTCTGCAGTTTGCTCCGGTGCGTCAATCGCTTCTTCCGGCAAGTTTCCGGCGAACTTCCGTCGATCATCCGACGAACCCTTGGTGATCCTCCTGCGGACTTCCGGCAAACTCCTGGACTTGCGACGATCCACTTGGCAAGTTCGGACGAGCTCCTTTGGCAAGCTTCTGGACTTCTCGGATTTGTTCCCTTAGAACCTCCGACGACTGTCCGAACTTCCGTCGAGCTCTCGAACTCCCAACGTGATCATTGTCATGACTCCGGCGTAACTCCTGCTGCATGTCTTACTTTCATCGTAGTTAATCCTGCACACTCAAAACAAAAACTTTGATCGAGACAATTAATCCTAAGCAATTAACCAAGTTGTCCGGCATGTCATTGGTCCCTCGACGCTTCGTCCGATTCTTCGGCGCATCGTCCTTTCCTGCAGCCTATTGCCCAATCGGCCAGTTGACTCCGTAACTCCGATATCCTTGGCACAATACCCGCTCTTCTTGGCCCGATGCCCGAGTCCACGGCCCGAAGCCTTCTGTCAATACGTCGACCGATCTACCGGCCCGACGTCCAATCTTCTGACATGTTCCTCCGGCACAACATGATTTTCCTGCTTTAATTGTCTCATCCTGATTGAGGCATCCTGCATCACTCAAAACGCAGATTAAATCATAAACATATATCAAGTAGTTTCATCATCAAAATACGAGATTCAACATACACCTCTCTTGAATGATCACAATACTAGAAAGGGAGGAGGAGGACTCTTTTCACTTTTACAAAACTTTTAACATCCCAAAATCTCAATATATTATTCATACTTTCGTGCCCTTTTATGTAGAAAAGGGTGGGGTATTTATATGCCCTAATGACTTCAGAATTGGAGCCAAAATGTTTCACTTCCCCGAATTTTGGGATACTGGATGTACCACCGCAATTATTGGGTAGTACTACCACTTGCAAACTGACATTGGGTGGTACCACTGCTTGATAGGGGCGGTACCACCGCTTGTAGCATTAATTGCTAGTGGTACCACCGCCCAGACCACTTGGGAGACCGAGTCACCTGACGATGCTACCACTGGCCATGACTTCAGGTGCTGAATAGGCTGTTCAATTGGCCCACTTCAGCCTTGTTAAGGGCCCAGTTGGCCTCTAATTGAGTTAGTGGGATTACCTCCCAATCCTAACCAACTTAGGGTCTAACTACGATAATTTAAGACATTAACTAGGTAGTCTTGCTCTGGTACGTCAATTGTTCTTCCGGTGAGCTTCTGGCGATCTTCCAGCGAACTTCCGATAATCTCTCGGCAATGTTCCAGCAGACTCTTGGTAAGCTCTTGGACTTTACAATGATCTTCTTGGCGAGTTCCGACGAGATTCTTTGGCAAGCTCCTGGACTTCTCGGTCAATTCCGACAGAACTTCCGATGAACATTCGGACTTCCGTTGAACTCTCGAACTCCTAACAAAATCTCGATCTTGACTCCGGTCCAATATCTACTTTATGCCTTATTACTATTGTAGCTAATCCTATACACTTTTCTTAACATATAGATTAGATCAAATACTTTACCAATTGATTTCTTTATCAAAATCTAAGATTCAACAATCTCTCCCTTTTTTATGATGACAATCAATTAATAACGGAGTTAACCTTAACTCCCCCTATCTATATTCCATACTTGAGAAAAGATACTTTTGAATTTAAGGCCTTTGAATTCAAGCATCAAACCGATAAGTTATATTCATTTAAACTTATCAACATGCACATCATAATACTTATCATGATTTACTAATTTAAAATACGATACCACGTATTTATAAAGAAATGATGTCAAGGCTTGACATCTATTTTCAAGTCCAATAATGATAGACAATCATCATTTTCAAGTATGATACGAATTTCAAATATGAAATTTAGTAAGATGACAATTCTTGATAAAAGATAGCAATTCATCGTTCCGAGGCATGATATCATTTGTAAATAGCAAGTTAAGCTCATGATGCCTTATCATAATGATAGACAATTATCAAGCATTCATGAAACATTTCAAGTATCTACAATGCATATGAAATACATTTTGATATGTTTTAAGCATTTGTGATGTGTTGCGATGAATTTGACGATTCCAATTATATTTCAAGTATTTACAAAACATACAAGTATTTATGATAAGATATAAACATTTACGATAAGATACATTGCATACATTTACAATGCCAATTTGTTATTAATTTACCATATTTTGGTATCATTTCTCCCCCTTTGTCATCAACAAAAAGGAGAATCATTCAACAATGCAAGTGTGGTAAACAAAATTAAGCAAGTTTCATACCAATTTATCTAAGCCATAAAGGAAGGTAAGCAAAAACTTTGCATGATAACCTTTTTGGATAAACTAATATTTTTACTTAAGGACTTTTTGGTTCTTCTTTTAGATGTGTAAGTTTCTTGTTTCTTTTTGTCATAAAAATAAGAAGAGGAAAGAATCCATTAAGAACCAAATACATGAAATGATTTGAATCAAGTCAAATTTAAAACAATAAATGAGATTCATTAAATCATATTTCAATTTTAACAAAGATAATGGATTCAAGAAAAGAATCAAGATATCTATGTGAAATCAAATAGCCATTCTTGCACGTTATCATCACACACTCAAATTCATCTTTCAAGGATCAAGATATCCATTGGAATTCATAAAATTCATCTTTCATGAGAAGAATAAGGAAGAATTCATGGGAGAGGAGCATCACATCACATGAAAAAGAAATTCATGAATAAAACTTTATAAATCAAATATGTTTCTCATTAAAAATTTACAAGAGTGAAATCCGTGAGAGATACATTTATTAATAAATTCTATGAGTGAAGTGATTAAGTGTATCAAGAATTATTAAGTGACAAAGCAAGGGTGTGAAATAAATTTGATACCAAGTAAATTGATATTTCGGATTTCATAAAGGTCTTAGATACGAAATAAAATAATTTCATGAAATCCTTTAAAAAAATCGAGAAAGTTCAGAAAAGATATACATCAAATTCATGCATTCGTATAATTTAACATCCCTAACTCTCTTCTAATAAAATCAAATTGTTCTTCATTTAAAAGTTTTGTAAAGATATCGACTAATTGATATTTCGTATCAATAAACTCTAAAGATATGTCATGGTTATTAACATGATCTTATGAAATGATGCATAATTTCAATATGTTTGGTTTAGAGTGTTGAATAGGATTTTTTGTTAAACATATTACACTAATGTTATCATATTTTATGGGAATATTTTTAAGGTGAGTCTTAGAATCTTCTAATATATTTTTCATCCATACAACTTGTGCACAACATGTACTCGCCGCTATGTATTCAGCTTCGGTTGTCGATAGTGCAACCAAATTTTGTTTCTTGGAAGACCAAGAGACAAGTGCATGACCTAAAAATTGACATGTTCTGGATGTGTTTTTTATATCTATTCTACATCCAGCAAAATCCGCATCAGCATCAGCAATTAGGTAAAAGTTTTTAGATTTTGGATACCATAATCCTAGATTAATGGTTCCTTGAAGATATCTAAGAATTCTTTTAACTACTTTAAGATGAGATAGCTTAGGATTAGATTGAAACCTATCATAAAGTCCTATGATAAACATGATGTTTGGTCTAGTTGTAGTGAGGTATAAGTGAGGTATAGTAAACTACCTATCATACCCCTATAATCTTTTTGATCAAAGCTTTCTCTACTTTCGTCAATGTCTAACTTATTGGAGGTACTTATAGGAGTATCGATAACCTTTGAACTTTCCATATTAAACCATTTTAGTAAGTCTAATACATATTTTGTTTGACTAAGAAAAATGCCATCACTAAGTTATTTGATTGTAAACCTAAAAAGAAATTTAGTTCCCCCATTAAACTTATTTCAAACTCTAGGCTCATACTCTTGGCAAATGATTCGCATAAAGATTCATTTGTAGAACCAAAAATAATATCATTAACATAAATTTAAACAATAAGAAAGTTATTTTTAAAATTTTTAATAAATAATGTAGTTTTGACCTTGCCTTTAGAGAAATTATTTTGGATAAGAAAGGAGTTAAGTCTCTCATCCCAGACCCTTGGGGCTTTTTTTAATCCATAGAGAGCTTTAGTTAATTTAAACATATGATTCAGAAAATTATCATTGTCAAATCCGGGAGGTTGTTCAACATAAACTTATTCGGAAATAAAGTTATTAAGAAAAGCACTTTTGACATCCATTTGAAATAATTTAAAATTATTATTACTAGCATAGGCAAGGAGCATCCTTATGGCTTCTAATCTTGCCACAGGAGCGAAGGTTTTATCATAATCGATACATTCTTTTTGGTTAAAACCCTTAGCTACTAATCTAGCTTTGTTTCTAACCACGATACTAAATTCATCTTGCTTGTTTCGAAAGACCCATTTAGTACCAATAACTAAATGGTCATTTGGCCTAGGAACAAGTTTCCACACCTTGTTTCTCTCAAATTGGTTCAACACTTCTTGTATTGCGATAACCCATGAATCATCTTTTAAGGTCTCGTCAATGCATTTAGGTTCGATTTGAGAAAGAAAATTGATGTTGGCACAAAAATTTTTAAGAGAAGAACGAGTTTGAACCCCTTTTGATATGTCTTCTATTATTAGCTCCTTAGGACGAGTATCTACATACTTCCATTTTTTGGATAAGGATATTTCGGAAGAAGATATATCCAAATTACTAGTTTGAGGAGAGGGTTCATTTAAATTCAAAGCATCAAAATTAAGATCATCATCAATCTCATTTTTCTTTAGTTTGGAAACTTCATTCAAGACAACATAAATAGACTCTTCTATAACCAAAGTTTTTTTGTTAAAGATACAAAATGCTTTAGAAATAGAAGAATAGCCAAGAAAAATTTCTTCATCGAATTTTGCATCAAACTTTCCTAAGGCATCTTTTTCATTCAAGATAAAACATTTACAATAAAAAACTTTAAAATATGAAACATTGGATTTTTTATTATTCCATAATTCATAAGGAGTTTTGAAAAGTAATGGCCTTACTAGAACTCTATTCTTAATATAGCATGTCGTATTAATGGCTTCGACCCAAAAATATTTGGGTAGGCTATGTTCGTTTAACATGGTTCTTGCCATTTCTTGTAAATTTCTATTTTTTATTTCTACTACTCCATTTTGTTGAGGATTTCTCTGAGTAGAGAAATTATGGTTGTATCAATTTGATTCACAAAAATTTTGAAAATCATGATTTTAAAATTTGCCATCGTGATCACTCTGAATTGATGAAATCATAAAGTCTTTTTCATTTTGAACAAGTTTACAAAACTTAAAAAAATACCTAAAGCAATCACTTTTGTGTGCCTAGAAATATGTCCAAGTATATCTACTATAATTGTCCACAATTACAAAGGCGTATTTGCTACCTCCTAGGCTTAATGTATCAATTGGTTCAAATAAATTCATATGGATCAATTGCAATGGTCTAGAGGTTCTTATTTGATTCTTTGGTTTGAAACTACTTTTTATTTATTTTCCTAGTTGACATGCATCACACACATTGTCTTTAACGAACTTGATGTTAGGAATACCTCTTACAAGTTCTTTAGATGAGATTTGAGAGATTAGTTTCATGCTAGAATGACCTAATCTTCTATGCTAAAGCCAAGCATCATCATTCAAAACCGAAAAACACGTTTCATTACAAAGATCATCAATGTCAATAGTGTATATATTATATTGTTTTAGGGCAATCATAGATGTGTTTTTGTGTGGTTTTTCAATAATGCAAGCATTGGATTTAAATCTAATGATGTATCCTTTATTACACAATTGACTAATGCTCAAAAGATTATGCTTTAAGCCATCAACCAACAATACATCTTCAATCAAAAAGTTGGATTTGTTACCTATAGTTCCTTTACCAATGATTTTACCCTTATTGTTATCTCCGAATGTGACATACCCTTCGTCTAGGCTAGTGAGCTTAGAGAATTGAGATTGATCTCTAGTCATATGCCTTAAGAATATACTATTAAGGTACTATCTTTTACTCTTAGCTTGTGATGGTAAACACTTCTACAAAAAGGATGATTTTTAAGTACCCATTTGACTTTAGGTACCTCAAAAATCAATCGACTTAACTTATCATTTTACATGAAGTTCTTTACGGTTCCTTTAGGGACCCAAATCAATTTATGTGGACTACATATCTTAAACAGATATTGATAAGCAACATGTCCAAATTTACAACAAAAGTTACATTTATTTCGGGATGAAATATATAAAGTTGGGCTTTTAACAAAGATGGTTAGATTTGTATGAGTGTTACTCACAAAGCCGATTCCATCTCTTCTATGAACATGATTCTTACTTGCAAGAATCCTATTTAAGGATTTGCTACCTATTTCAAATTTTTCTAAGGTTTCATGTAGTTGTAAATTCTTCTTTTTAAGTGTTTCTAATTCATCACATTTTGTCCAAGGAGCTAATCTATCATCATGCTCAATTTTTAATCTATCAAAATCACTAACAAGAGAAGCATGCTCTTTTTTCAACAATTTATATTTTTTACTAACTAATTTATATTCATAAAATAAATCATGAAAAGCACTTAGTAATTCATTAAAAGATAAATTTACATCTAATGAACTGCTTACCTCATCTTTAATAGTCATTAGTGCGTAGTGAGCAACTTGCTCTGTGTTGGTTGGCTCCTCTTCTTCGGATGCACTTGAGTCGTCCCAAGTTGCTTTAAGAGCATTCTTCTTCTTTGGTTGCTTCTTCTTTGCTTGGGGACATTCGCTTTTGAAATGCCCCGGCTTCTTGCATTCGTAGCATATAACTTGTTCTTTCTTGGGTTCAACTTTATTTTTAGTGTCATTTTTAAATTTATTTATTTTTATAAATTTTTTGAACTTTCTTGTCAAGAGTGCCAAGTCATCATCATAGTCCTCATCACTTGAATTTTCTTTCAAGTGGTCTTCATGAGTTCTTAGTGTCATATCCTTCCTGTTCTTTGGAAGGTTATTCTCAAACTCTTCATAAGTGTTTCAAGTCATCTCATAGGTCATTAGTGACCCGATAATTTCTTTGAGAGGAAAGTTATTTAAATTCTTGGCCTATTGAATGATCATTACTTTAGGGTCCCAACTCTTTGGAAGGGATCTCAAGATTTTATTAACAAGTTCAAAGTTCGAAAAACATTTGCCAAGAGCCTTTAAACTATTGACAACATCCATAAAATAGGTGTACATGTCGACAATAGTTTCGCTTGGCTTCATCCGAAACAATTCATAAGTATGAACTAAAAGATTTATCTTTGACTCCTTTACTCTACTAGTGCTTTCATGAGTGATTTCGAGTATGTACCAAATATCAAAAGTCATTTCACAAATAGACACTCGATTAAACTCGTTTTTATCTAAAGCATAAAATAATGCATTCATAGCCTTAGCATTTAAAGCAAAAGTCTTCTTCTCCAACTCATTCCAATCGTTCATTGGAAGAAAAGACTTTTGAAAGCCATTTTTCACAAGGTTCCATAACTCAAAATCTATTGAAATTAGAAAGATCCTCATTCTATTCTTCTAATATGTGTAATCCGTCTCATTGAATATGGGTGGACGTGTAATTGAATGACCCTCTTGATTGCCGACAAAAGTCATATCTTTTGGGTTTTAAACAAAATCGAGAGTAACTGAGCTCTGATACCAATTGTTAGGATCGAGTCAGCACTAAGAGGGGGGGGGTGAATTAGTGCAGGAGATAAAAAACGTCAGTTTAAAAAGGAAATTCGCATGTTAAAAAATTGATCTCGGAAGATTGCTTGAAAGTGTGTTTGTTCATAAGGGTAGTGAAAACCAAGTAAGGAGAAAGTGAAGCAATTACAAAGTAAGTAAATAACAATAATATAAATGCAAACCAAAATTTATAGTGGTTCGGTCGGTGTGACCTACATCAACTTACGATTCCTCCTTCCGTCGAGGTTACCGACGTCTACTAATGGTCTTCCTTCAATAGGCGAAGACCAACCACATCTTCACAATGCTGTCTCCTTGTCATGAGTTTAGGAGATAACTCTTACAAGCCTCACACCTCTCTTGAATGATCATAATACTAGAAAGGGAGGAGGAGAACTCTTTTCACTTTTGAAACACTTTTAACACCCCAAAATCTTAAGATAATGTTCATACTTTTGTGCCCTTTCATGCAGAAAAGGGTGGGGTATTTATAGGCCCCAATGGCTTCAGAATTGGAGCCAACAAGTGTCACATCCCTAGATTTCGGTGTACTGGTGGTACCATCGCCATTATCGGGCGGTACTATAGCTTGCAGACTGACATTGAGTGGTATCACCGCTGGCAGCATTAACTAATGACGGTACCACCGCTGGCAGCATTAACTGCCAGTGGTACCATCGCCTAGTCTAGGCGATACCACCACCCAGACCACCTAGGAGACCGAGTCACCAGGCGGTGCTGCTGTCGGCCCTAGCGGTGCCATTTTCGACCTTGAATTCAGGTGCTGAATAGGCTGTTCAACCGGCCCAGTTCAGCCCTGTTGAGGGCCTAGTTGGCCCCTAACTGAGTTAGTGAGATTACCTCCCAATCCTAACTCAACTTAGGGTCTAACTATGATAATTTAAGACATTAACTAAGTAGCCTTGGTCCTGTCAATTATTTTTACGGTGAGCTTCCGACAAACTTTCGACAATGTTCCAATGGACTCCTAGCAAGCTCCTGGACTTTACAACGATCTTCTTAGTGAGTTCCAACAAGCTTCTTTGGCAAGCTCCTGGACTTCTCGGTCAATTTCGACAGAACTTCTGATGAACATTCGAACTTCCGATGAACTCTCAAACTTCCAATGAAATCTCGATCTTGACTCCGGCCCAACATCTGCGTCATGTCTTACTGCTATCGTAGTTAATCCTGCATACTTTTCTTAACATATAGATTAGATCAAACACTTTGCTAATTGATTTCATCATCAAAATCTGAGATTCAACATTCTTGCTTATTCCTAAAGACTCTTTTAGTGTCAATTACAAGATTATCATTTTAGGAATAAGCATCTAAACCTTATTTCTTTCAAATTGATTTAATTATTCATGCATTGTAAAAAATCCATGTGTCATTTATGAGAGCATCGTTAATACATTTAGGTTCAATTTGAGATAAAAAATAATAATATTTACATAAAAAATTTTAAATGAAGAATAAGTTTGAACACCTTTTGATATATCTCCAATGATTAGCTCCTTAGGATATGCATCTACATACTTACATTCCTTGGATAAGGATTTTTTGGAAGTAGATGTATCCAAGTTATTTTGGAGAGGAGATTTCTTATTCAAATTCAATATATCAAATTTAAAATTATTATCAAAATTATTTTTCTTAAATTCAGGGGACTTATTAAAAACAACATAGATAGATTCCTCCATAACTATAGTTCTTTTATTGAAAACTTGATAAGCTTTAGAAACAAAGGAATATCTAAGAAAAATATCTTCATCGAATTTTACATCAAATTTTTCTAAGGTATCCTTTTCATTTAAAATAAAATATTTATAATAAAAAATTTTAAAATATAAAATATTGGATCTTTTATTATTCCGTAATTCATATGGAGTTTTAGATAGTAGTGGTCTTATAGGAATCCTGTTCATGTTATAGCATGTCATGTTAATGGCTTCAACCCAAAAATATTTAGGTAGGCTATGTTCATTAAGCATGGTTCTTGTTATTTCTTATAAACTCTTATTTTTTTCTCTCAACAACTCCATTTAGTCATGGATTTCGTGGAGTAGAGAAATTATAGTCATACCCATTTGAATTATAAAATTCTTAAAATTCATAATTTTTAAATTCACCATGATCACTATGAATAAAAAAAACATAAAGTCTTTTTCATTTTGAACTTATTTATAAAATTTTATAAAATATTTAAAATAATTATCTTTATGTGTCAAGAAGTATGTCTAAGTATATCTACTATAATCATCAACAATCAAAATAATCATATTTACTATCTCTTAGACTTGTGATATCAATTGGTCCAAATAAATCCATATGAATTAATTGTAACGGTCTAGAGATACTTGATTTTTATGTTTAAAGTTACTCTTTATTTGTCTACCTAATCGGCATGCATTATAAACTTTATATTTGACAAATTTAATTCTAGGTATTCCTCTTATAAGTTTTTTAGTTGTAATTTGTGTGATCAATTTCATACTTGCATGACTTAATCACTTATGTCAAAGTCATGCATCATCGTTTAAAACTGAAAAATAAGTTTCATAACGAAGATCATCAAAATCAATAGTATACACATTATTGTTTCTTAAGATAATCATAGATTTATTTTTATGTGGTATCTTTATAATACAAGTATTAGATTCAAATTTAATGTTATATCCCTTATCACACAATTGACTAATACTTAGTAAGTTATATTTTAAACCATCTACTAACAGAATATTTTTAATCAAAATATTTGATTTATTACCTATATTTTCTTTACTAATAATTTTTCCTTTGTTGTTATCTCTGAAGGTGACATATCCTCCTTCTTGGCTAGTGAGTTTTAAAAAATATGTTGGATCTCCGATCATGTGCCTTAAGCATCCACTATATGTTAGGATCATAAAGGCACTAAGAGGGGGAGGGGGTGAATTAGTGCTTTCGAAATAAAGAAATGATTCAAAATTTCATTCAATGAAACCGGTATCGAAAATATATTTAACTTAGAATATGAGTAAGTGTAGTAAGCAATTAAATCAGTAAACAATAGCAATAAAGAGCATAAAAGGAAATACATACCGAATTTAGTATGGTTTGGTCATCGTGACCTATGTTCACTCCCGATTTCGAGGCCACCGGCTTTCACTATCGATCTTCATTTTGTTAGGATAGAAATCAACACTAAGAGGGGGGCTAAATTAGTTCTTTCTTAAAAACATCGATTTGAAAAACTTTCATTCGATAAAGCTCGTATCGGAAAGATATTTAAACATAGAGTGCAAGGAAAAGCAATAGATAGTTAAATCAATTTGCAACAAAAGTAAACAATAAGGAAAAGAGCACACCGAATTTATAGTGGTTCGATCATCGTGACCTATGTCCACTCTAGATTCCTCTTCTGTCGAGGCCACCGGCTTCCATTAATGATCTTCTTTTAATGGGTGAAGATCAACTATCCTCTTACAATAATTTTCTCCATTTGATAGGCTCAGGAGAGAACCTTTATAACCTCTTTTTATAAGGTAACTCTCATACACCTCTCTTAGATCAACTTCTAAGCTCAAGGAGAAGGAAACTCAATGTTTTGGCATAGTTTTCTTAGTTTTTTCTTAAGAATTCTTGCTCCTTTTTTTTGTGCTCAAATGCAGTATTTATAGGCCCCAAATGATTTCAAAAATAGACCCAAAAATTTAAATTTTTGGGTCCTTCGGGTATGAGTAATACCACCGCCTACACTGAGTGGTACCATCGCCTGCACTGGACAGTACCACCGTCTCCCAATATGATACTAGATGGTACCACCATTGAGTCTAGCGGTACCACCGCTTGACACATTGACCTTGGGCGGTACCACCACCTAATACCCTGGAAAAGTGTGCTTTTGACTTTTCCAACTCATAGGTAGTTCCACCGCTAGTTTGGCGGTGCCACCGCTTGACCCAACTTTTGGGTCACTACATAGGACTCCTAATGAGCCCAAATCAATCCCAATTTAGGCCCAATTGGCCCATACTTGAGTTAGCATGAGTACACCAAAAACTAACTCAATTAGCCCCCTAAACTACTTCGATCTAGGCAAATGATTACAAAGCATGAATCCTTTGTCCGGCATGTCGTTGGTTTATCCGGTGCTTCGTGCAATCCTTCAATGCATCATCCTCTCCTTCGGCGTATTGCCCAATCGGCATGTTGACCTTCCGTAACATTCGATCTCCTTGGTGCAATGTCCGATCCCTTGGCCTAATGCCTAAACTCATGGCATGAAGTCCTTCTGCCAACACATCGACCGATCCTCCGGCTCAACATCCAATCTTCTGACATATTCACTTTGGCCCAACATCCGATTCTTCCTTCTTCAATCGATTTGCCTTTTCTTATTGAAGATAGTCCTACATCACTCAAACGTACATTATCATAACTTCATCAATTGATTTCATCATCAAAATTCGGATTCAACAATCTCCCCCTTTTTTATGATGACAACCAATTGATGATGGAGTTTAAACTAAACTCCCCCTATCAATATGTCATATTGAATTAAAGCATTATTCAAATAAATGATATCCTCTGAATTTAATGTCAAAACAATTTTAATGATTTTGCAAAGGTTATATGCAACGTATCATAGTTAAACTATCATTGCTTGCATCATGATATCAATTCATGAGCTAAAACATCATTGCATGTATAATTTCAAATAATTTCAAAATGTTAAAGTACATCAACCATGCATGATCATCATAACTTTTCCCCCTTGATCTCAACAAAAAGGAGAAAAGTGCAACTAACAAGTTTTATATCATTTTAAAACATGTAAGCTAGTAAGTTTTTGAGATGCAAAAGTTAGCAAAATTTTTGCTTCACTAGAGATGTGCAAGATAGAAATTTTTGCTTCTTCTTAAGATGGGCAAGCTGGAACCTTTTGCTTCTTGAGATGAGCAAATCTAAAGATAGGCAAAATAGCACTTTTTGCTTCTCTTTTGAGATATGCAAGCTAGCAAGTTTTGTCTTTCTTTCAAATGTTCAAGCTAGCAATCCTTTCTCCCCTTTTGTCATTATCAAAATAAAGGGAAGAATATAATGTTATAATTCTTTTCCCTTTACATCAATTTCAAATAATGACAAAAAAGATAAATTTAAATCAAGAGTGATGAGATATACAATTCATGAATACAAGGGAATATTATACAAAACACTCAAGTCATAAACCTTAAGCAGTCAAGTGACATATCATGGTTAAGTTGGATAAATGTCCTCTTTAATAAACAACAAAAGAATCGTAGGAGAACAAATAATGAAATATCTTGATTCATAAAAAAATCTCAAGTTATAATTCCCAGAAATTCAAAAATAAATAATGATTCATTTGGATAATTCTCTTTAATAAAATGAAAGAATCATAGTGAATGATATAAAAATCTTAAGATCTATTAGGATTAAGAGCAGCATTAAGAGGGGGAGGTGAGTTAGTACAGCGGAAAACTTTTCCGATTTCAAAAGTCTTTATTTCGATTAAAACCGATTCCGACGAAAATGGTTTCGACTCAATCCGTTTTGGAGAGAATTTGAACTTGAAAGCTTTCGTAAAAGTGCAAGAGAAGATTAAAAAGATTTACAATAATGTAAATTATATAAATGAAAAGCAAACTAGAATTTAGAGTAGTTCGGTCAATGTGACCTATATCCACTTTCGGATTCCTCCTTCGTCGAGGTCACCGACATCCACTAGCTCTTTCTCCTTTTGTCGGGTTTAAGAAACAACCCTTACAAGTCTCTTTCCTCTTTCTTAGATAGTTACAAGGCTAAGAGATGAAGGAGGAGAACTCTTCTCACTTTTACAACACTTTAAGGCAAGAACTCAAGATTATGCCAATAGCTTTCATGCTCTTTCATGCAGAAAAGGGTGGGGATTTTATAAGCCCCAATGGCTTTCAAAAATAGAGCAAAAAAATGTCTCATCCCGAATTTCTAGGGTACTGACGATACCACCATTATTACTGGGCGGTACTACCGCCTGTAGTTTGACACTAGGCAGTACCATCGCCTGATAAAGCTCGGAGACCGAGCTCTAACGGTACCACCACCTGACAGGGGCGGTACCACCACTGGCAGCATTAACTGCCAATGGTACCACCGCCCAAATAACCTAGGGCATTGCTTTCCAAGCGGTGCCACCGCCAACCAAGAATTCAAGGGCTGAATGGGCTGCTCAATTCAGCCCAATTCAGCACTGTTAAGGGCCTAATAGGCCCCTAATTAAGTTAGTGAGATTATTTCCCAATCCTAATATAATTTATGATCTAACTATGATAATTAAGACTTAATCATAGCACTTCTTATTCTGGTGCATCAATTGCTCTTCCAACGAGCTTCCGGCGAACTTCCGGCGAACATTCAACGAACTTTTGGCAATGCTCCGGCGGACTCCCAACAAGCTCCTGGACTTTATGACGATCTTCTTGGCGAGTTCCAAGGAGCTTCTTTGGCAAGCTCCTGGACTTCTCGGTTGGTTCCAATAGAACTTTCGATGAACGTCCGATCTTCCGATGAACTCTTGAACTTCCAATGAGATCTCGATCTTGACTTCGGCACAACACCTGCTTTATGTCTTATTGCTATCGTAGTTAATCCTACACATTTTTCTCAACATATAGATTAGATCAAACAATTTACAATTGACTTCATCATCAAAATCCGAGATTCAACAATCTCCCCCTTTTTTATGTTGACAATCAATTGATGACGAAGTTAACCTTAACTCCCCCTATCTATATGCCATACTTGAGAAAAAAAATTCTTGAATTCAAAGCCTTTGAATTCAAGAAACAAACTGATAAGATAAGTTCACTAAACTTATCAACATGCACATCATGATTCCTATCATGATCTAACATTCTCAAAATGATGTCAAGGCATGAATCCATTTTCAAGTATGATATTTCAAATATGAAAGATGACAAAAATAGCAATTCATCATTATATGGCAAGATATCAATTATAAAATAGCAAGTTAAGCTCTAGATATCTTATCATAATGAAAGAATTTTATCAAGCAAGTAAGCTCTAGATATCTTATCACAATGAAGGAATTTTATCAAGCAAACATTTCAAGTATATATGATGAAATATATTACATACATTTGTCATCAATTTATCATATTTTAGTATTATTTCTCCCCCTTTATCATAACAAAAAGGAGAACAATTCAACAATGTAAGTGTGGTAAAAAAAATCAAGCAAGTTTCACACTCAAAAGTTCTCATCATTAATCGTTATCAACATTAAAGCGATATATTCCATCAACTTCTCCCCCTTTGTTATCATAATTTTGCATGAAGAAGAGGAAAGAAGGTAAGGAAGGAATCCATTAGGAACTAAATTTGTGAAATGATTTGAATTAAGTCAAAAATGATAAGTAAGTTTTCGTTAAAACATGCTTTCATTTTGACAAAGAGAAGTGATTTATGAAAAGGATCGAGATATCCATATGAAATCAAATCTCCAATCTTGTAAATAATTATCACACATGAAAATTCATCTTTCATGAGAAGAATAAAAAAGAATTCATGGGAGAGGAGTATCATATGAAGGAGAAATTCACGAATAAAACTTCATAGTGAGAAGATCATTACATCAAATCCATTCCTCATTAAAAATTCATAAGAGTGAAATCCGTGAGAGATACATTTGTCAACGACTTCCATGTATCAAACATCAAGATATTTAAATGTATAATCACTTTATGCATGATAAAATATTTCAGCATAGCCTTTCATCACTCTTTGCTTGAAATATCATTATTATTGCATTGTAGCATTCAAAAGTTCACAATATTAAGAATCTGATAATGCATCATTTGTATAATAAATAGATCACAACATCATAAAATTTTCAGCAAGTTTTGACAACAAAGTAAGAGTTATAACATCTAAGTAAGCATCTTATTCATATCATAAGAGGAGAAGATTCGTACTCAAACATCATATAAAACTTGTATGGGAAAATGCATATGGCTCATTGTGCATACAATAAGATCATGATTTAAGTGAGTAATCCAAGGAATCAAAAAAGTTCAAAAATAAAATTTAACAAATTCATGCATTCGAACAAATTAACATTCCTAATTCTCTTCTAATAAAATCAAATTATTCTTCACTTAAAGGTTTTGTAAAAATATCGGCTAATTGATGTTTCGTATCAATAAACTTCAAGATTACATCAGATTATTAACATGATCTCATATAAAGTGATGTCTAATATCAATATGTTTAGTTCTAGAGTGTTGAATGAGATTTTTTGTTAAATATATTATACTTATGTTATCACATTTTATGGGAATATTTTTAAGATGAATCTTATAATCCTCTAAAGTATTTTTCATCCACATAACTTGTGCACAATATGCACTAGCTGCAATGTACTCAGCTTTGGTTGTAGATAGTGCAACCAAGTTTTGTTTCTTGGAAGGCCAAGAAACAAGTGCATGTCCAAAAAATTAACATATTCCGGATGTGCTTTTTCTATCTAATCTACATCCGACAAAATCCACATCAGCATAAGCAATTAGTTCAAAGTTCTTGGATTTTGGATACCATAATCCTAGATTGGTGGTACCTTTAAGATATCTAAGAATTCTCTTAACTGCTTTAAGATGAGATATCTTAGGATTAGATTGAAACCTAACATAAAGTTCTACACTAAATATGATATCTGGTCTAGTTGCGGTAAGGTATAGTAAACTTTATATCATACCCCTATAAGCTTTTTTATCAAAGCTTTTTCCACTTTCATCAATGTCTAACTTAGTGGAGGTACTCATGAGAGTATTGATAGCCTTTGACATATCCATATTAAACTTTTTTAGCAAATCTAAAGCATATTTTGTTTGACTAAGAAATATATCATTATTTAGTTATTTGATTTGCAAGACTAAAAAGAAAATTAATTCTCCCATTAAACTTATTTCAAATTCAACACTCATACTTTTAGCAAATGATTCATATAGAAATTTATTCGTGGAACCAAAAATAATATCATCAACATAAATTTGAATAATAAAAAAATTATTTTTAAAATTTTTGATAAACAATATAGTATGACCTTGCCTTTAGATAAATTATTTAGAATAAAAAAAGAGCTAAGTATCTCATAACAAGCCCTTGGGGCTTGTTTTAAATCATAGAGAGCTTTAGTCAATTTAAACACATGATTAGAAAGATTATCATTCTCAAATCCGGTAGATTGTTCAATATAAACTTCTTCAGAAATAAAGTCATTAAGAAAAGCATTTTTAACATACATTTGAAATAACTTAAAATTATTACTACTAGCATAGACAAGGAGCATCCTTATAGCTTCTAATCGTGCCACAAGAGCAAAGGTCTCTTCATAGTCGATATCTTCTTCTTAGTTGAAACATTTGGCCACTAATCTAGCCTTATTTCTAACCACGATACCAAGTTCATCTTGCTTGTTTCTAAAGACCCATTTAGTACCAATAACTAAATGGTCATTTGGCCTCGGAACAAGCTTCCACACCCCATTTCCCTCAAATTGATTTAACTTATCTTATATTTCGATGACCCATGAATCATCTTTCAAAGCCTTGTCAATGCATTTAGGTTTAATTTGAGAGAGAAAAGCATTGTTTGCACAAAAATTCTTAAGAGAGGAACAAGTTTGAACCCCTTTAAATGTGTCTCCTATGATTAGCTCCTTGGGATGAGCATCTACATACTTCAATTCCTTAGGTAAGGATGTTTCGGAAGAATTTACATCCAAGTTGCTAGGTGGAGAAGGGGATTCATTTAAATTCAAAGTATCAAAATTAAGATCATCATCGAAATTATTTTTCTTAACTTCAGAAACTTTATTAAAAACCACATGAATTGATTCTTCTATAACCAAAGTTCTTTTATTAAAGAAACGAAAAGTTTTAGAAATGAAAGAATAACTAAGAAAAATTCCTTCATCGGATTTTGCATCAAACTTTCCTAAGGTATCTTTTTCATTCCATATAAAGCATTTACATCCGAAAACTTTAAAATATGAAATATTAGATTTTTCGTTATTCCACAACTCATAAGGAGTTTTAGAAAGTAATGGTCTTACTAGAACCCTATTCATGACATAGCATGTCGTATTTATGCCTTCGGCCCAAAAATATTTGGGTAGGCTATGTTCATTTAACATGGTTCTATCCATTTCTTGTAAGTTTTTATTCTTTCTTTCTACTACTCCATTTTGTTAAAGATTTATTGGAGTAGAGAAGTTGTGGTTTTAAGGCAATCATATATATCGATAGTATATACATTATTTTGTTTTAAGGCAATCATAGATGTGTTTTTGTGTGGTTTTTTAATAATGCAAGCATTATATTCAAATTTAATGATATATCTTTTATTATACAATTGACTAATGCTTAAGAGATTATGCTTTAAGCCATCAACCAATAACACATCTTTAATAAAGAAGTTGGATTTGTTACCTATGGTTTCTTTGCCAATGATTTTACCCTTGTTGTTGTCTCCGAAGGTGATGTTGAATCTCGTATTTTGATGATGAAACCATTTGATATGTGTTTATAATTTAAACTGCATTTTGAGTGATGTAGGTCTACTCGATCATGATTAGACAGTTAACGCAGGAGGAATTGATGTTGCGCCGGAGGAGATCACGTTAGGATGGCAGAAGACTTCGGACGTCGGGCATCGGGCCAAGAGCGGAATTGCGCCAAGGATATCGGGGTTGCGGAGGTCAACTGTCGATTGGGCAACAAGCCGCAAGAGAGGACAATGCGCTGAAGAATCGGACAAAGTACTAACCAATGACATGCCGGGCAACAGAATGTCAATTCGCGTTGTAATAATTGTCTAGATCAGAGTAGAGTTTTGGCTTGTGTGTGCAGGATTAACTACGATAACAATGAAGACATAAAGCGAAACAAAGTGTCGGAGTCAAGCGCAAAGGATTTGTTGCGAGTTCGAGAGTTCGACGGAAGTCCGAAGGTTCATCGGGAATGCTGCCGGAACTAGCAGAGAATGAGTAGGGAGCTTGCCGAAGGGTTTTTCGGAAGCTCGCCGGAAGATTCGTTGGAAGTTAGCGGAGCTCGCCGAGAAAGATCGGAGCTTGCCGAAGAAGCTCGTTGGAACTCACTAAGATCAAATCGTGAAGTCTAGGAGCTTGCCGGGAGTCCGCAGAATGGTTTCCGAGAGTTCGTCGGAAGACCGTCGGAAGATCACCGGAAGCTCGCCGGAAGAAGTCTTGACTTGCGGACTTTGTAATAGTTTAGGAAATGTCTTTAAAATTCATAGTTAGCACATTAATTAGGATTAGGATTAAAAGACAATCCTATATCATGGTTAGGGGCCAATTGGGCCCAAAATTAGACTTGGTTTGGGCTAAATTTGAAGCCCAACCAGTGAACCGAAGGGTCTGACGGTGGCACCGCTAGACTGGGCGGTTGCACCGCCCAGCACCCGAGAGCCAGGCGGTGGCACCGCCTGGGCTGGGCGGTGGCACCTCTTGGCTGGGCGGTGGCACCGCCAGTCCACTATCAGTGTCAGACACTGACAGGCGGTGGCACCGCCAGCCTCGGAAACCCAAGAGTATTCAAATTTTGGAGCCCAAATTTGAATCCTCTTGGGGCCTATAAATACCCCTCAATTCTCATCAGAGAATATAACCTTTTGAGAAGCTAGAAGTTGAGAAAAGCTTTAGGAAAAGTCTTGTTTTCAATAGCTTGAGTGTTCACCTCCTTTCTTTTCATTGAAATCTTTGTAAAAGGGTGAACCACTTGTAATAGGTTGTAAGAGAGGTGTAAGAAGGAGTTTGATCTTTGCCTAGTAAAGGAAGATCATTAGTGGATGTTGGTGGCCTCGACGGAAGAGGAATCGGAGGAGTGGATGTAGGTCACGATTGACCGAACCACTATAAACTACCATCTTCTCTGGTTTGTATTTACTTCCTGTTATTACATTACTGCAAACCTCTTCAATAGCTTACTGCCTTCAAGTTAAAACGCAATCGAAAAGGTTTCAAATGAAACGTTGCTTTTATCGTACGAAGTTTCGGAAAGTGTTTAAATCATCGAAAATTTATCATACGTTACCATTGCACTAATTCACCCCCCCCCCCCCCCCCCCTCTTAGTGCCGCTCCAGTCCTAACAATTGGTATCAGAGCCCGGTATTTCTCATTTCGGATTTACACCCGAGAGAAATGGCTCTTCATGGCTTTCAAGAGGGCTTTTCGGTTGTTCGTCCACCGTTGTTTAACGGATTGGACTACACTTATTGGAAAACTCGAATGAGAGTTTTCTTGATTTCTATGAATTTGGATATATGGAATATTATTGAAAATGATTTTCAACTTCCCTCTAAATCGATGAACGAATGGTCGGATTTGGAGATGAAGTATTTTTCTTTAAACGAAAAGGCTATGAATGCCTTATTTTGCGCTTTGGACAAAAATGAGTTCAATCGGATTTTAACGTGCGAAACGGCTTTTGATATTTGGCGAACACTTGAAATCACGCACGAGGGAACTAATAGAGTCAAAGACTCGAAAGTTAACATGTTATTGCATGATTTTGAGCTTTTTCAAATGCAACCAAGCGAGACTATAGGCGACATGTATACCCGTTTCACGAATGTCGTCAATAATCTAAGAGTTCTTGGTAAATCTTTTTCGAATTTTGATCTCATAAGCAAGATCTTAAGATCCTTTCCAAAAAGGTGGGATCCTAAAATAACCGCAATACAAGAAACAAAAGATTTAAATATTTTTTCACTTGAAGAACTAATTGGTTCGTTGATGACATATGAAATGGTGCACAATGCACATGATGAACATGATGAACAAAATCACCTTCCAAAGAACAGGAAGGATTTGGAACTCTGGACAAATGAATACCACTTGAGCGATGACTCAAGTGATGAGGACAATGATGAACTTTAACTTCGAACACTAAATCTTAATAAGTTTATTAAACAAAAATCTAAAATAAACAATGAACTTGAACGGAGGAAGAGGCCAAAGAAGAGGAAGGCAACCAAGGATGAATCAAAAACTTCCAAAGGTGAAACGACGAATTGGGCTTTGACGAGCTTCGACTACAAGGTAAGTAACTCAACTCTCTTGAATTATTTTGAAATTACATAATACTTTTCATGAGTTATTTTTAATTTAGTTTAGGATTAATTTTCTTAAAAATTACATGAAAATAAAAAAATAGAAATCATGCTTATCATTCTAGTAATTTTGAAAATAATCATGAAAATTGTATGTTTATTAAAAATGCCTTATGAAATATGATATCATGCCTAATAAATTTATTTTTTGAAGCTATGCATGATGATGATGAGTTTTGGGCAATTTATAATTTATTGATTATTGATGATTTCCATAATGATCTTTTACGATTTATGGATTATCGATTTATAACATGATGAAAGTTGCTTTAGAAAATGATGCATGGCTTTTGTATGCAAACTAAGCATGAAAAGATAGATTCACCTAAAAAGAAAAATGTATGACTACAATAAATAACAAATGATTTTGGTTGAAAATACTTTATACTCAATGAAACCATCATTGATGAATATGCTTTATATTTAATAGTTTCTTTGGCTTATATGCTCTATCATGATAAATATTTTGAAAATAAATGAAATCATGTTTGATTTGAATTAATGCATAATGATCATGCTTAATAATGCATTTTTTGATTTGACATAAAAGTGGCTTTAAAAAATGATGTATATTTTGATTTGACATAAATGAAATAGGCATGCTTATATGAAATAGTGAAGTGTCATGCTTAACAATTGTATACTTAATGATGCATAAAGTTGTAATAAAAATATTAATATTTTAATACTATGATTTGACGATTTTATGCATGACATTGTAAAGTTATATATAGTGATGCATAATGATGAAATTATGTAATAAACATATTAAACATTTTGAAACCATGTTTTAGTGTCATGCATATTGATCATGCTTAATAAATTTCGAAATTATGCATGATGAATCTTACGATTTATGGATTATTGATTTTTACCATAATGAAAGCACCTTATTGATCTTTGTTGAAATAAGTCTTACTCTTTCGGTTTTAAACATGATACATGTTTTTATTTAGCGTAAATGAAACAAAATCATATGTTCTGAAACAATCGAAAAGAGGAAAACATTCTTGAAAATTATTTTGCTCAATCTTATTTATTTTGATGAATCCATTTGTATCATCTTTGTGAATCTCTTGGATTTTGATAATGATTTTGATGATTTAAATTTGAATAAATTTTTAAGGAAAACACGATCTTGATCTTTTGAAATTTATAACATGAAATCCTTTATGAATCAAGATTGTTTTCTATTTAAAAGGAGATTTGTCGAAATGTTTCATAGTCTTTTAGTTATGTTTTGAAACTTTATGTAAACCAAGAATGTTCATCATGATTTTCTCTTTGAATTTTTAAAGAGGAGAATTTTCTAGATGAATCATGATTTTGATGATTGAAGATTTGATGTGCATGAATTGAGATCTTGCTCTCCTACTATTCTTTTTGCTATTCACCAAAAGGAAGACTGATTCTAATAAACCATGATATGCTATATGAATTTTAATATATTCAGGAAGTAATATCTCATCATTAATTTTGGGTTATATTCCTTCATGTGATGATATGAATGTATGAAACACTTATGATATGATTTTTTATACAATTCCATGTATTCGTGAAATATTTATCTCATCACTCAATTAATTCCTCTTGATACTCCTAATGTGATGAAGTGAAATTATGCATGAAATACAAATGGGGAGAAGTTTTGATCATGCATGGTAGGATATAATTTGACAAATAGTTAAAAATTTTAGTACAATGTATGATATCCTCATAATGTTGATCGATTTATTCAATATCGTGCATGAATGAATATAAGATTTTTGAAAATGTGCATATTTTAATTTAAAAATATGATGATGCACAAATAAGATTATTACTCACCTTTGTCATGATTTAGAAATTGACATAAAGGGTCTTCCCTTCTTTAAAAAGGGTCTTCCCTTCTTTTTGACAATGACTAAGGGGGAGATAGCTAGCTTGCACAATTTCAAAAATTCCACTTCTCAAAAGAGAAGAAATTACTATCTTGAACATCACTGAGAATTGCTAGCTTGAAACATCAAGAAAATGCAAAAATGTGCTATCGTGCTTATCTCAAGAAAAGCAAATATGCTAACTTGCATATATTTGAATTTGCTAGCTTATAAAACATGCATATTTCAAGAAGTAAGAGTTGCTTTCTTGAACATCTCTAAATTGCTAGCTTGCAAGTTCTAAAATGTTGTAAAATTACTAGATTGCATGATGATAAAAATTTAATATTATATTTTTCATTCAATAAGTTGAACCCATATAACAAACACTTGATTGTGGTACTTCTCCTTTTTGTTGATGACAAAGGGAGAGAAGTATGTTGATGACATGACATGTGATGCATAAGTTTTATGCATATGTTTATGATGATGTGTTGCAAGTATTCATGATGAATATTGTAAAGACTTGAATTCAGTTTGAATTCAAGGCTCTATCAATATGGCATATTGATAGAGGGAGTTTGTTTAAACTCCGGGAGTTAAGGTTAACTCCGTCATCAAGTGGTTATAATTTAAACTGCAAGAGAGGACGATGCGCTGAAGAATCGGACGAAGGAGGAATTGACGTTGCGCCGGAGGAGATCACGTTAGGATGGCAGAAGACTTCGGACGTCGGGCATCGGGCCAAGAGCGGAATTGCGCCAAGGATATCGGGGTTGCGGAGGTCAACCACCGATTGGGCAACAAGCCGCAAGAGAGGACGATGCGCTGAAGAATCGGACGAAGCACTAACCAATGACATGCCGGGCAACAGAATGTCAATTCGCATTGTAATAATTGTCTAGATCAAAGTAGAGTTTTGGCTTGTGTGTGCAGGATTAACTACGATAACGATGAAGACATAAAGCGAAACAAAGTGTCAGAGTCAAGCGCAAAGGATTTGTTGCGCGTTCGAGAGTTCGACGGAAGTCCGAAGGTTCGTCGGGAATGCTGCCGGAACTAGCCGAGAATGAGTAGGGAGCTTGCCGAAAGGTTTTTCGGAAGCTCGCCGGAAGATTCATTGGAAGTTCGCGGAGCTCACCGAGAAAGATAGGAGCTTGCCGAAGAAGCTCGTTGGAACTCACCAAGATCAAATCGTGAAGTCTAGGAGCTTGCTGGGAGTCCGCAGAATGGTTTCCGAGAGTTCGTCGGAAGACCGCCGAAAGATCACCGGAAGCTCGCCGGAAGAAATCTTGACTTGCGAACTTTGTAATAGCTTAGGAAATATCTTTAAAATTCATAGTTAGCACATTAATTAGGATTATGATTAAAAGACAATCCTATATCATGGTTAGGGGCCAATTGGGTCTAAAATTAGACTTGGTTTGGGCTAAATTTGAAGCCCAACCAGTGAACCGAAGGGTCTGGCGGTGGCACTGCCAGACTGGGCGGTTGCACTGCCCAGCACCCGGAGCCAAGCGGTGGCACCGCCTGGGCTGGGCAGTGGCACCGCCAGTCCACTGTCAGTGTTAGACACTGACAGGCGGTGGCACTGCTTGGGCTGGGCGGTGGCACCCGCCAGTCCACTGTCAGTGTCAGACACTGACAGGCGGTGGCACCGCCACTGACAAGCGGTGGCACCGCCACTGACAGGCGGTGGCACCACCAGCCTCGGAAACCCAAGAGAATTCAAATTTTGGAGCCCAAATTTTGAATCCTCTTGGGGCCTATAAATACCCCTCAATTCTCAGTAGAGAATATAACCTTTTGAGAAGCTAGAAGTTGAGAAAAGCTTTAGGAAAAGTCTTGTTTTCAATAGCTTGAGTGTTCACCTCCTTTCTTTTCATTGAAATCTTTGTAAAAGGGTGAACCACTTGTAAGAGGTTGTAAGAGGGGTGTAAGAAGGAGGTTGATCTTCGCCTAGTAAAGAAAGATCATTAGTGGATGTCGGTGGCCTTGACGGAAGAGGAATCGGAGGAGTAGATGTAGGTCACGATTGACCGAACCACTATAAACTACCATCTTCTCTGGTTTGCATTTACTTCCTGCTATTACCTTACTGCAAACCCCTTTAATAGCTTACTGCCTTCAAGTTAAAACACAATTGAAAAGGTTTCAAACGAAATGTTGCTTTTATCATACGAAGTTTCCGAAAGTGTTTAAATCGTCGAAAGTTTATCATACTTTACCGTTGCACTAATTCACCCCCCCCTCTTAATGCCGCTCCGGTCCTAACAGGTGACATATCCTTCATCTATGCTAGTGAGCTTAGAGAATTGAGATGAATATCTGGTCATATGCCTTAAGCATCCACTATCAAGGTACCATCTCTTGCTCCTAGCTTGTGATGGTATATTTTTCTACAAAAAAGGATAATCTTTAGATACCCATTTGACCTTGCGTGCCTCAAAAATCGATCTACATAGCTTATCATGTTACATTGAGTCATTTGAGGTTCTTTTAGGAATGATAAGCAACATGCCCAAATTTACAACAAAAGTTACATTTGTTTCGGGATGAAACATGCAAAGTAGGGCCTTTAACAAAAGTGGTTGGATTTTGGTGAGAGCTACTCACAAATCCAGTTTCGCCTTTTCTATGTGTTGAATCTCAGATTTTGATGATGAAACTAATTGATTGTGTTTAGATGTTTAACTGTATTTTGAGTGATGCAGGTCTACTCGATCAGGTTTAGACAGTTGACGCAGGAGGAATTGACGTTGCGCTGAAAGAGATCACGTTAGGATATTGGATGGCTGAACGCTTCGAACGTCGGGCATCGGGCCAAGGAGAGCGAAACTGTGCCAAGGATATCGGCGTTGCGGAGGTCAACCGCTGATTGGGCAACAAGCCGCAAGAGAGGATGATGCGCCGAAGAATCGGACGAAGCGCCAACCAATGACGTGCCGGGCAATAGAATGTCAATTCGCTTTATAATAATTGTCTAGATCGGAGTAGAGTTTTTGCTTGTGTGTGCAGGATTAACTACGATAACGACGAAGACATAAAGCAAAACAAAGTGTCGGAGTCAAGCACGAAGGATTCATTGCGAGTTTGAGAGTTCGACGGAAGTCCGAAGGTTCGTCGGGAATGCTGCCGAAACTAGCCAAGAATGAGTAGGGAGCTTGCCGAAGGGTTTTTCGGAAGCTCGCCGGAAGGTTCGTTGGAAGTTCGCGGAGCTCACCGAGAATGATCGGAGCTTTCCGAAGAAGCTCGTTGGAACTCGCCAAGATCAAATCGTGAAGTCTAGGAGCTTGTCGGGAGTCCGCAGAATGGTTTCCGAGAGTTTATCGGAAGACCGTCGGAAGTTCGCCGAAAGCTCGCCGGAAGAAGTCTTGACTTACGGACTTTGTAATAGCTTATAAAATGTCTTTAAATTCATAGTTATCATGTTAATTAGAGTTAGGATTAGGTGTTAATCCTATAACCCAAGTAGGGGCTAATTGGGCCCGAGTTCGGACTGGTTTGGGCCAAGTTTGGAGCTCAACCAGTGAGCTGATTTGGCCTAGGCGGTGGCACCGCCTAGACTGGCGGTGGCACTGCCCAGCACCCGAGAGCTGGGTGGTGACACCTCCTGGGCTGGGCGGTTGCACCGTCCAGCACCCGAGCGCTGGGCGGTGGCACCGCTTGGCTGGGCGGTGGCACCTCCAGCACCGGGAACCCTAAGAGAATTCAAATTTTGGAGCCCAAAATTTGAATCCTCTTGAGGCCTATAAATACCTCTCAAATCTCACCTGAGGTTACAACTTTTGAGAAGAATTTTGATTGAGAGAAAAGTCTTAGAAAGTCTTGTTTTCAATTTGCTAGAGAGTTCTCCTCCTTCTTTCTTATTGAAAATTTGTAAGAGGTTGAGCTACTTGTAAAAGGTTGTAAGAGGGGTGTTTACCCTTCCATTTCAAGAGATTTGCTAGTGGAAGGTGGGAGCCTCATCGAAGAGGGGCATCGCAAGTGGAGTAGGTCATTTGACCGAACCACTCTAAAAATCGGCGTAGTCTCTGGTTTGCATTTTATTATTGTCATTTACATTACTGCAAATCTTCTTACTGCTTTAGTTCCTTATTACCCTTGCTGCGCAATTTTAAGAATACACTTTCAAGTTAAACTTTTCAAGTTCCGTTCTTATCGTACGAAAGATTTTGTTAAAATCGAAGTTTTAATCCGCTGCACTAATTCACCCCCCCCTCTTAGTGCCGCTCCGATCCTAACAAGTGGTATCAGAGCAAGGTTATCTCTCATATTTGGTTTAATACCCAAGAGAGATGGCTTACTCCGGCATGCAAGAGGGCCATTCTATTGCACGACCACCTTTGTTTAATGGGTCGGATTACACATATTGGAAGACTCGCATGAGGATCTTCCTCATTTCTATGGACTTTGAGCTTTGATCTATTGTCGAGAATGGATTTCAAAAATCTTCTCTTCCGATGAGCCAATGGGATGAATCGGAGAAGAAGGTTTTTGCTTTAAATGCAAAGGCTATGAATGCCTTGTTTTGTGCACTAGACAAAAACGAATTTAATCGTGTTTCAATGTGTGATTTGGCTTTTGATATTTGGAGAACACTTGAGGTCACTAATGAAGGCACTAGCCGAGTGAAAGAGTCCAAAATCAACATCCTTGTGCACTCTTACGAACTTTTCTGAATGAAACCAAGTGAGTCCACCGGAGACATGTACACCCGGTTTACGGATGTCATCAATGGACTCAAAGCTCTTGGTAAAGATTTTACTAACTTTGAACTAGTAACTAAAATCTTAAGATCCCTCCCTAAAAGTTGGGATCCAAAAGTTACGGCCATTCAAGAGGCCAAAGACCTTAAAGCATTCCCTCTTGAAGAACTCATTGGGTCTCTAATGACCTACGAAATGACATGTCAAGCTCATGACGAGCTCGAGAACCCCCTTCCAAAGAACAGGAAGGATATGGCACTCAAATCACAAGAAGACCACTTGAAAGGAACATCAAGTGATGAGGACAGTGACAATGACATTGCACTTTTGACTCAAAAATTTAAAAAATATTTAAGAAAGAACAAATTTAAAAATAATACAAAAAATAAATTTGAACAAAAGAAGGACCAAGTGATTTGCTATGAATGCAAAAAACCGGGACACTATAAGAACGATTGTCCTCAAGCCAAAAAGAGAACATCAAAGAAGAAGGCGTTCAAGGCAACGTGGGATGATTCAAGCGCATCCGAAGAAGAGGAATCCAACACCGAGCAAGTTGCTCATTACGCGCTAATGGCGTTAGGAGAAGAGGTATGTGATTTATTTAATGAAGATTTATCTTTTGAAGAACTATCTATCGCTTTTCATGAATTATTTGATGAATGTAGAACTGTTAGCAAGAAGTTAAGTATCTTAAAGAAAGAGCATGCTTTGCTACAAGATAAGTTTAATAGTCTTCAAACTCCTCCATGCTCTAAGTGTGAGCACTTAGAAGCAATAAAAAATGAAAATTTACTTCTTAAGGAAACCTTAAACAAGTTTAAGGTTGGTAGCAAAGGATTAGATATGATCCTTGCACACAAGGGTCACATCGCAAATAGAAATGGAATTGGATTTGTAAAAGGATTACATCAAAATCCTACCACTTTCATAAAAGGACCTACATTACATGTTTCCTCTTATATGAAATGCAACTTTTGTTGCAAATCCGGACATATTGCCTACAAATGCCCATTTAGGAAAATTAATTCACAAAAATTAATATGGGTTCCTAAAGGAACTATAAAGAATTCAATAATAAATAACAAAGTTAGTGGGTCAATTTTTGAGGCACCCAAAATCAAATGGGTATCTAAAAATCACCCTCTTTTGTAGACAAACCCACAAGCTAGGAGCAAGAGATGGTATCTCGATAGTGGATGCTCAAGACATATGACTGGAGATCTATCTCATTTCTCTATGCTCACTAGCAAAGAAGAAGGGTACGTCACCTTCGGAGACAAAAAGGACAAAGGCATACTTATATGAAACAATTAAATAGATAAAAGTATTTTTCTTGAAAATTCTTGGTTTGATGAATCTATTTTATCATCTTTTTATGAATATCTTGAAAATGATTTTGATTTGATGATTTTAATTTGAATGAGCTTTATCTTGATTTTTTGAGATTTATAACTTGAGATTTACTCTATAAAAATCAAAATCTTGTATCCTCAATGTTCCTTTTTAGCATCTATTATCCAAATGAATTATGATTGGTATCATTGCTATATTTCTTCTTATCGTGCACTAAAGAGAAAATTTTTCTAAATGAATCGTGATATTTCGGAACCACAATTCTTTTTATGATTTATAATGAATTGAGAAATTTTATATGCTTGAATTAATATCTTATTCTAAGATTGAATGAATTTTATCTATATCATGATCTCCTAAGATTTTTTCTTGATTATTTAAGAGGAGATTTTTCAAAACAAAATGTGTCTTCTATTATTATCTTTTCATGATATGATTTTCATGCAATTCCTTGTACTCATGAAATATTTATCTCATCACCCAATAACTCTTCTTGATATTCCTTATGTGATGAAACAAAATAATGCATGAAATTCAAATAAGAAGTTAATGATCATGCATGATAGGATGTAAAGAATTTTGACATTTAGATACTATCATTTGAATAGCTATGATCATGTTGCCAAAATGATTTATCATGAATGCTTGAATATCATGTATGATATGCCGATATTGATGATTGAGTTATTTGTATCATGCATGAAAAATAAAAGATATAGTTTTGAAATTGTGCATGTTCGAATTTGAAAATATGATGATGCATAATGATTAAATTGTGCAATGAAAATATTAAACATTTTGAAACCATGTTTTAGTGTCATGCATAATGATCATGCTTAATAAATTTTAAAATTATACATGATGAATCTTGCGATTTATGGATTATTGATTTTTACTATAATGGAAGTGCCTTATTGATCTTTGTTGTAATAAATCTTACACTTTCGGTTTTAAACATGATACATGTTTTTATTTGGCATAAATGAAATAAAATCATATGAATTGAAACAACTAAAAAGAGAAAAATATTTTTTCCTTGAAAATTTAATTTTCTCTATCTTATTGATCTTGATGATTATTATGATAAATCTATGTATACCATTTTGAATCTCTTGAAAGTAATGTTGAGATTTTGATGAATTTGATGATTTGAATTTGAATGAGGTTGTATTTAAATTATGATCTTGATTTCTTGGATTTACTACTTGAGATTCTTTTTTAATCACAATCTCTTCTTTGTACACCTACAATTTTTGTTATTTATAAAAGGAAGAGATTTGATAAAATGAATCATGTCTTTTAGTATTCAAATGGTCTTATCTTCGATGATATGATTTCTTTATATCTATGATATAAATGCCTTGAAATGATTGAAATATTTTACACAAATGTTATGCTCTTCCCTACTTCTTTCTTGTTTTCAATGATAAAACGGGGAGAAGTTTTGATCATGCATGGTAGGATATAATTTGACAAAATTTATACCATCATGAAACATTTATGATTTACAATGATGCATGCAATACTTGTGCTTTCTAATTTTGATGTTATGTATTGCATATGATGTAAATCATGATTTAAAATGCTATGAGTTGTTGCTAAAATGATAAATGTTGATTTAATGTTTTGTATCATGAATGCTCTAAATGATGATTGTTTGGTACCATGATCAAAATATTGATAAATAGTTAAAAATTTTAGTATCATGTATGATATCCTCATAATGTCGATCGATTTATTCAATATCGTGCATGAATGAAATATAAGGTTTTCGAAAATATGCATGTAATACTTCAACTTATGATAATTATGCATGCAATGATAAAATATTCATGATGAAAAATTGTCTTGACATTTATAACTTGATTATTCATCCTTTGTCATGATTTTGAAATCGTTGTAAAAGGAAAAAGAACAACAAAACTGTATTCTTCTTTTCTTTTTGACAATGACAAAGGGGAGAAATATTGCTCGCTCAAGATGCAAAATTTGAAAACTTACACATTGCAAAAGAAGCAAAACTTGCAACTTGCACATTGCAATAAGAAGCAAGAATCATGAGCTTACACAAGAAAGCTATCTTGTATTTGCTTTCGTAATTTTTTTTTTGCTAGCTTGTATGTAGTAAAACTTGCATAGTGTAAAAATTGCTATCTTATAGTCTAAAGAGAAGCCAATAGTTGCTATCTCAAAATGCAAAATATGCTAACTTGCTACAGAAGCAAAATTGCTAGCTCAAACATTGCAAAGGAAGCAAATATTTGCTAGCTTGCAACTTGCATATCGTGAAAACTGCTAGCCAGTAGTCTAAAGAGAAGCAATCAATAGCTATCTTAAGAAGACCAAGCATGTTAAACTTACACATCTTTAATCGTTAGATTGCATGATGATAAAACTTGATATTATATTTTTCATGCAATAAGTTGAACCCATATAACAAACACTTGATTGTGGTACTTCTCCTTTTTGTTGATGACAAAGGGGGAGAAGTATGTTGATGACATGACATATGATGCATAAGTTTTATGCATATGTTTATGATGATGTGTTGCAAGTATTCATGATGAATATTGCAATGACTTGAATTCTGTTTGAATTCAAGGTTCTATCAATATGGCATATTGATAGGGGGAGTTTGTTTAAACTCCGGGAGTTAAGGTTAACTCTGTTAGTCATCAATTAGTTGTCATCATAAAAAAGGGGGAGATTGTTGAATCTCAGATTTTGATGATGAAACTAATTGATTGTGTTTAGATGTTTAATTGTATTTTGAGTGATGCAGGTCTACTCGATCAGGTTTAGACAATTGACGCAGGAGGAATTGACGTTGCGCTGAAAGAGATCACGTTAGGATATTGGATGGCTGAACGCTTCGAACGTCAGGCATCGGGCCAAGGAGAGCGAAACTATGCCAAGGATATCGGCGTTGCGGAGGTCAACCGCCGATTGGGCAACAAGCCGCAAGAGAGGATGATGCGCCGAAGAATCGGACGAAGCGCCAACCAATGACGTGTCGGGCAACAGAATGTCAATTCGCTTTATAATAATTGTCTAGATCGGAGTAGAGTTTTTGCTTGTGTGTGCAGGATTAACTACGATAACGACGAAGACATAAAGCAAAACAAAGTGTCGGAGTCAAGCACGAAGGATTCATTGCGAGTTTGAGAGTTCAACGGAAGTCCGAAGGTTCGTCGGGAATGCTGCCGAAACTAGCCAAGAATGAGTAGGGAGCTTGCCGAAGGGTTTTTCGGAAGCTCGCCGGAAGGTTCGTTGGAAGTTCGCGGAGCTCACCGAGAATGATCGGAGCTTTCCGAAGAAGCTCATTGGAACTCGCCAAGATCAAATCGTGAAGTCTAGGAGCTTGTCGGGAGTCCGCAGAATGGTTTCCGAGAGTTTATCGGAAGACCGTCGGAAGTTCGCCGAAAGCTCGCCGGAAGAAGTCTTGACTTACGGACTTTGTAATAGCTTATAAAATGTCTTTAAATTCGTAGTTATCATGTTAATTAGAGTTAGGATTAGGTGTTAATCCTATAACCCAAGTAGGGGCTAATTGGGCCCGAGTTCGGACTGGTTTGGGCCAAGTTTGGAGCTCAACCAGTGAGCTGATTTGGCCTAGGCGGTGGCACCGCCTAGACTGGCGGTGGCACCGCCCAGCACCCGAGAGCTGGGCGGTGACACCTCCTGGGCTGGGCGGTTGCACCGTCCAGCACCCGAGCGCTGGGCGGTGGCACCGCCTGGCTGGGCGGTGGCACCTCCAGCACCGGGAACCCTAAGAGAATTCAAATTTTGGAGCCCAAAATTTGAATCCTCTTGAGGCCTATAAATACCCCTCAAATCTCAACTGAGGTTACAACTTTTGAGAAGAATTTTGATTGAGAGAAAAGTCTTAGAAAGTCTTAGCAAGTTTTGTTTTCAATTTGCTAGAGAGTTCTCCACCTTCTTTCTTATTGAAAATTTGTAAGAGGTTGAGCTGCTTGTAAAAGGTTGTAAGAGGGGTGTTTACCCTTCCATTTCAAGAGATTTGCTAGTGGATGGTGGGAGCCTCATCGAAGAGGGGCATCGCAAGTGGAGTAGGTCATTTGACCGAACCACTCTAAAAATCGGCGTAATCTCTGGTTTGCATTTTATTATTATCATTTATATTACTGCAAATCTTCTTACTGCTTTAGTTCCTTATTACCCTTGCTGCGCAATTTTAAGAATACGCTTTCAAGTTAAACTTTTCAAGTTCCGTTCTTATCGTACGAAAGATTTTGTTAAAATCGAAGTTTTAATCCGCTGCACTAATTCACCCCCCCTCTTAGTGCCGCTCCGATCCTAACACTATGAACGTGACCCTTGTTGGCAAGGATCATGTTCAAGGACTTGCTACCAACCTCAAATTTTTCTAAGATTTTTTTTGGTAGTAAGTTTTCCTTTCTAAGTGTTTCTAGTTCATCACATTTTGTATATGGTACTAAACTATCATTGTGCTCAACTTTTAATCTATCTAAATTACTAACAAGAGAAGCATGCTCCTTTTTTAACAATTTATATTTTTTACTAATTAATTTATATTCATCAAATAAATCATGAAAAACATTTAATAGTTCATCAAAGGATAAATTTGCATCAAATAAACTACTCACCTCATCTCTAATGGCCATTAGTGCATAGTGAGTAACTTGCTCGGTGATGGTAGGCTCCTCTTCTTCGAATGTATTTGAGTCATCTCATGTTGCTTTAAGAGCCTTCTTCTTTGGTTGCCTCTTCTTGGCTAGGGGACATTTGCCCTTGTAATGTCTCAGCTTCTTGCATTCGTAGCATATTATTTGATCTTTCTTAGGTTTAATTTTATTTATAGTATCATTTTTAAATTTATTTTTTTTTATGAATTTTTTGAATTTTCTTGTTAAGAGTGCCAAGTCTCCATCAAGGTACTCATCACTTAAGTTTTCTTTCAAGTGGTCTTCTTAGGTTTTTAGTATCATATCCTTCCTGTTCTTTGAAAGGGTGTCCTCAAGCTCTTTAAAAGTTTTACAAGTCATCTTTTAGGTCATTAGTGACCCAATTAGTTCTTCGAGAGAAAAATTATTTAGGTCTTTGGCCTCTTGAATGGCCATGACTTTAGGGTCCCAACTCTTTGGAAGGGATCTTAAAATTTTATTAACAAGTTCAAAATCTGAGAAACCTTTACCAAGTCCTTTTAGACCATTGACGATATCTGTAAATCAGGTGTATATGTCTCCAATAGTCTCACTCGGTTTCATTCGAAAAAAACTCATAAGTATGCACTAAAAGATTAATTTTTTACTCCTTCACTCTACTAGTGTCTTCATGAGTCACTTTGAGTATGTGCCAAATATCAAAAGCAGTTTTATAAATGGAGACATGATTAAACTTGTTTTTATCTAAGGCACAAAACAAGGCATTCATAGCCTTTGCGTTTAAAGCGAAAGTCTTCCTTTCCAACTCATTCTAATCGTTCATTGGAAGAAAAGACTTTTGAAACCCATTTTCTACAAGATTTCATAATTCGAAATCCATTAAAATTACAAAAATCCTCATTCTAGTCTTCTAATATGTGTAATCTCCATTGAATATGGGCGAACGTGTAATTGAATGACCCTCTAGGTTGCGGGCAAATACCATCTCTCTTGGGTTTTAAACCAAACGAGAGTGAACCTTGCTCTGATACCAATTATTAGGATCAAGAGAGGTACTAAGAGGGGGGGTGAATTAGTGCAGCAAAAAACTTTCCTAATTTCAAAAGTCTTTGTTTCGATTAAAACCAATTCTGACAAAAATGGTTTCGACTCAATCCGTTTCGGAGAGAATTTGAACATGAAAGCTTTCGTAAAAGTACAAGAGAAGATTAAGGAGATTTGTAGTAATGTAAATTGCACAAATGAAAAGCAAACTAGAATTTAGAGTGGTTCGGTCAATGTGACCTACATTCACTTTCGAATTCCTCCTCCGACGAGGTCATCGACGTCTACTAAAGGTCTCAATAAGCGAAGGCCAACCACCTTTTATAGCTCTTTCTCCATTTGTCGGGTTTAGGAGATAACCCTTAAAAGTATCTCTTCTATTTCTTGGCTGGTTACAAAGCTAAGAGATGAAGGAGGCGAACTCTTCTCACTTTTACAATACTTTAAAACTCAAGAACTCAAGATTATGCCAATAGCTTTCGTGCTCTTTCATGCAGAAAAGGGTGGGGTTTTTAAGGCCCCAATGGCTTTCAAAAATAGAGCCAAAAAGTGTCTCATCCCGAATTTTCGGGGTATTGGCAGTACCACCACCATTACTGGGCAGTGCTACCGCCTACAGTTTAACACTGGGCGGTACCACCGCTTGATAGAGCTCGGAGACCGAGCTCTAACGGTACCACCGCCTGACAGGGGCGATACCACCATTGGCAGCATTAACTACCAACAGTACCATTGCTCAGATAACTTGGGGCACTGCTTTCCAGGCAGTGCCATTGCTGGCCAAGAATTAATTGGCAACGGTACCACCGCCCAGATAACTTGGGCCACTACTTTCCAAGCAGTCCCACTAACTTAATTAGTTGGCCCTTAATTAAGTTAGTGATATTATCTACTGATTCTAACTTAATTTATGATCTAACTACGACAATTAAGACTTAATCATAGCACTTCTTGTTCCGGTGCGTCAATTGCTCTTCCAGCGAGCTTCCGACGAACTTCCAGCGAACATCCGACGAACTTTCAGCAATGCTCCGGCGGACTCCCAGTAAGCTCCTGGACTTTACGACGATCTTCTTGGTGAGTTTGGACAAGCTTCTTTGGCAAGCTCCTGGACTTCTCGGTTGGTTCCGGCAGAACTTCCGACGAATGTCCGGTCTTCCGACGAACTCTTGAACATCCAATGAGATCTCAATCTTGACTCCGGCACAACACCTGCTTTATGTCTTACTACTATTGTAGTTAATCCTGCACACTTTTCTCAATATATAGATTAGATCAAACAATTTACAATTGACTTTATCATCAAAATCCGAGATTCAACAAGATTATAGTTTGCTTGTATAATTTTCCTCTTTAGTAAATAGTGAAAAGAAGAAATCATAGAAGATAAAAAAAGATTTTGATTCCCATAAAGATATCTAAGTCAAGAAATCAAGAGAAGTTCATAATTCGATTTGATAAATATTCTCTTTAGTAAATATCAAAAAGAAATATTGGAGATCAAATAAGAGATCTTGATTCACAAAAAAATCTCAAATATCAATATCGAGATATCAAGACCAAGTTCATGATTCGGTTGCAAAAATCTCATTCAAATTCAAATCATCAAATTATTAAAATCATTTTCATAGTTTAAGAGATTCATAAAATGATATAAATAGATTCATCAATCTCTTTTTGAAAACTCGATAAGATAGAGATTGATAAATTTTCAAGAAAAATATATTTTTCTTTTTTGTTTTAATTTATGTAATTGATTTCATACAAGCATGCCCATTTCTTATTTATCAAATCCATGCATCATCGTTTAATACCGAAAAGCAAGTTTCATTATAAAAGAAATCATTAAGATCAATAGTATAACACATTAAACAACAAAACATCTTTAATCAAAAGATTTAATTTGTTATAAATAATTCCTATTCCAATGATTTTTCATTTATTATTTTGACTAGTGAGCTTTGAAAAGTATGTTGGATCTTGGTTATTAGCCATGAGGATCATCCACAATCAAAATATCATCTTTTGCTCCTAGCTTTCGATTTTAGAGATATCTACAAGAAGGATGTATTTATTCTATATACCTATTGAACTTTGGGTCTCTCATGATTGGATCTACCCATCTTAATTTTTGGCCTTAAGTAATTCATGGTTCCTTTAGGAACCCAAACCAATTTATGTGAGTCATACTTTTTAAATGAACATTTATATACAAAATGATCACATCTACCGTAAAAATTATACTTAACCTTAAGGGTAATATGGAATATAGGTTCTTTAACAAAAGTAGTTGGCTTTTGTTGAGTATAGTTACTCACAAAGTCAATTCCTTCCTTTTTACGAACATGACCCTTATTAACAAGAATTATGTTTAATGATTTTTTACCAATTTTAAAATTTTCTAATATTTGTTGTAATACTATATTTTCTTTCTTAAATGAATCTAATTCTTTACACTTAATGCAAGGGGTTAATAAGCATTTATCATACTCATTTTTTTAAATTTTAAATTCATTAGAAAGAGAAGTATGATCCTTTTTTAATAATTTATATTTTTTTATCAACTAATTTACTTTCATCAAACAAATCATGAAAGGCATTAAGTAATTTATTGTATGGTAAATAAGATTCGTTTGAGTTACTTACCTTATCATTGAGAGCCATTAAGGTATAGTTCGCCACCTCGCCTTTGTTGGTTTGCTCCTCGTCTTCGAATGTACTCGATTCGTCTCATGTCACCTTGAATGCTTTCTTCTTTGGTAACTTCTTCTTCAGTTTTGTATACTCATCTTTGTAGTGCCTCGGCTTCTTGCATTCGTAGCAAGTGGTTGTATCCTTTTTAAGTTCATTTTTAGATTCTTGTTTTAATTTAGTCTTGTTCTTTTTCATGAACATTTTGAATTTTTTTGTGAGAAGTTCTATGTTATCTTCACTTTAGCTCTCACTTGAGTGATCTTCTTTGGTTCTAAGTGTAATACCCTTCGTGTTCTTTGGAAGATTGTCCTCATGTTCGTCGTGTATCAAATATGTCATTTCATAGGTTATTAAAGACCTGATAAGTTCTTCAAGCGAAAAATTATTCAAGTCCTTTGCTCTTGTATTGCCGTTACTTTAGATCCCAACTTTTTTATAAGGAATCTTAGTATTTTATTTACAAGTTCAAGGTTAGAAAAACTTTTACTAAGTGCTTTTAAACCATTGACGACATCCGTAAAACAAGTGTACATGTCTCCAATAGTTTCGCTTAGTTCTATTTGAAACAATTCAAAACTATACATCAAAAGATTAATTTTAGAATCTTTAACTCTACTTATGCCTTCATGTGTGATTTCGAGTGTGTGTCAAATATCATGTGTAGTTTCACAAATCGAAATACGATTAAACTTATTTTTGTCTAAAGCGTAAAATAGAGTATTCATAGCTCTAGCATTTAAAAAGAAAGTCTTCTTCTCCAAATCATTTCATTCATTCATTAGTTTGGAAGACTTTTAAAAACTGCTTTTAACAATATTTTATAAAAAAAAAATCTATAAAAAGCAAGAAATCTCTTATTCGAGTTTTTCATTATGTGTAGTCCATCCCATTGAACATAGGAGGACGAATGATAGAGTGAACCTCTAGATTATCGGTAAAAGTTATTCTCTTAGGTGTTAAACCAATTGAGAAAAACTTAGTTCTAATACCAACTGTTAGGACCGAAATCGGTACTAAGAGGGGGGTGAATTAGTACTTTCATAAAAATATCGATTTAAAAAACTTTCATTCGATGAAGCCCATATCAGAAAGATGTTTAAACATAGAGTGCAAGCAAAAGTAGTAGACAGTTAAATCAATTTATAAAAAAAGTAAACAGCAAGGAAAAGAGTACACCAAATTTACAGTAGTTCGGTTGTTATGACCTGCGTCCACTCTCGATTCTTCTTCCATGGAGGCCACTAGCTTCCACTAATGATCTTTTTTTAATAGGTGAAGATCAACTACCCTCTTATAACTCTTTTCTCTTTTTGACAGGCTTAGGAGAGAACCTTTATAACCCCTTTTTATAAGGTAACCCTCACACACTTCCCTTAGATCAACTTCAAAACTCAAGGAGAAGGGAACTCAACGTTTTAGTAGAGTTTTCTCAGTTTTTTTTTTAAAGAATTCTTGCTCCTTTCTTCCTGCCAAAGTGGGGTATTTATAGGCCCTAAATGGTTTTAAAAATAGAGCCAAAATTTTAAATTTTCGAATCCTCTAAGTATGGGTGGTACCACCGCCTACACAAGGCGATACCATCACTTGCCAGTTTGACACTAGGTGGTACCACTACCGAGTCTAGCGGTACCACTGCTTGACACACTGATATTGGATGGTACCATCACCTAGTATGGTGATACCACCGCCTAACACCTTGGAAAAGTATGCTTTTGACTTTTCCAACTCATAGGGGGTTCCACCGCCAGTTTGGCGGTGTCATCACTTAACCTAACTTTTGGGTCACTGAATAAGCCTCCTAATGAGCCCAAATTAGTCCCGATTTAGGCCCAATTGGTCCCTAATTGAGTTAGCATAATTATATCAAATACAAACTTAATTATCCCTCTAAACTACTTCGATCTAGACAAATGATTACAAAGCATAAATCATTTGTCCGGCATGTCATTGGTTTATCCGGCGTTTCGTCCGATCCTTTAATGCATCATCCTCTCCTTTGGTATATTGCCTAATCAACATGTTTACCTTTTGTAATATCTGATCTCCTTGGCGCAATGTCTGATCCCTCGGCCTAATGCCCAAACTCATGGCACGAAGTCCTTCTGCTAGCATGTCGATCGATCCTCCGGCCCGACGTTCAATCTTCTAACATGTTCACTTCGGCCCAACGTTTGATTCTTCCTACTTCAATCGATTTGCCTTTTCTGATTGAAGATAGTCCTGGATCACTCAAACGCACATTAGATCATAACTTCATCAATTGATTTTATCATCAAAATGTGAGATTCAATACTTTTCAATAGGCGAAAATCAACTACCCTTGTTACAACTTTTTTCTCCTTCTCATAGGTTTAGGAGATAACCTCTACAACTCTCTTTTACAAGTAATCCTAACACCTACCATAGAATGACTTAGAAGCTTAAAAAGAAAAGAACTCAACACTTTCAATAGAGTTTACACACTTAGAATCATAAGTTTTTCATGCTCTTTTCTTGCTATATCAAACAAGAATGAGTGGGGTATTTATAGACCCCAAATGGCTTAAAAAATGGAGCTAAAAATTCTCATCCCCGGGATTTCGGGGTACTAGTAGTACTACCGCCAATGCTGGGTGGTACTACCACTTGCCACATTGAGCACTAGCGATACCATCACCTACCATACTGAGCACTAGTGGTACCATCGCTTACTTGGGTGGTACTACCGTCTGAGATAACCTGGAAGACTATGTTCTAGCGGTACTACCGCCAATCTAGGTGGTACCACCGTCGAGATTTTCAAAAATGTACATTTTATACTTTTCAACTCACAAGCAATTCCACTACTTGGTCTGGCGGTGCCACCGCTTGACCCTGTTAGGATCAAGAGTCGACACTAAGAGAGGGGGTGAATTAATGCAGCGGTAAAATCACGTCTTCAAAAATTTCGTTTTGATAAAATCGGTTTCAACAAAAATCTTTTCGTAAAGATCTTAACTTGAAACACGTTCATAAATGAATTGAAGGCAGTAAGCACTTACAAAGGTTTACATTAAGGTAATATGCTAAACAGAAATGCAAACTAGAGAACACGTCAGTTTATAGTGGTTTGGTTGTCGTGACCTACATCCACTCCGCTGATTCCTCTTCCATCGAGGCCACCAGCATCCACTAACGATCTTCCTTTACTAGGCGAAGATCAACCTTCTTCTTACACCCCTCTTCTCCTTTTACCGGGTTTAGGAGACAACCCTTACAAGCACTCACACTCCTCTTACATAATTCTAACACTTAGAACTTGAGGAGGATTCTCACAAGAGATTTCTATTGCGTTTCTTTACTTTTTAAACTCTCTGTGCTTGTGTGCTCTAACTAAGGATGAGAGGGGTATTTATAGGCTTCAAGTTGATTCAAACTTGGAGCCTAAAACTTTTCCATCCTGGGTTCCCCGAGCATGAGCGGTACCACTGCCTACGTTGGGCGGTACCACCGCCTAGTGTCAATCTGACACTAACACTGCCCTGAGCGGTACCATCGCCTAGGTTTGGCGGTACCACCACTTGGGGGTAGTGCTGGGCGGTACCACTGCCCAGACTAGCGGTACCACCGCTTGACACAGTCTCGAAGATTGTGCCACGACTATGAGACTTCTTGGGGCATTGTTTGGGCTTCTTATTGGGCCCAACATAGTCCTTACATGGGCCTAGCTGGCCCCTAATTGGGTTGGCTCAAATCCAAGCCCAGTTACTTGCTAACTATGATTCCTAAGACATAATCTGAGCTAAATAAGTCCGTAAGTCTATTCTTACGGCAAGCTTCCGGCGATCTTCCGACGAACTTCCGATGATCTCTCGGCAATGTTCCGACGGACTCCCGGAAAGCTTCTGGATTTCACGATGATCTTCTTGATAAGTTCTGATGAGCTTCTTTGACAAGCTCGGAGACTTCTCGGCTGATTCCTCCAGAACTTCCGACGAACGTCCGGACTTCCAACGAACTCTCGAACTCCCAACGTAATCGCGTCTTTGACTCTAGGACTTCATTTTGCTTCATGCCTTTCTATCGTAGTTAATACTGCACATGTAAAAGTATATTTCGATCTAGACAATTAATACTAAGCATTAATCAAGTTGTCTGGCATGTCATTGGTCCCTCGACGCTTCGTCCGATTCTTCGGTGCATCGTCCTCTCTTGTGGCCTATTGCCCAATCAGCTAGTTGACTCCGCAACTCTGATATCCTTGGTGCAATATCCGTTTTTTTGGCTGATGCCTGAATCCATGACCCGAAGCCTTCTATCGATACATCGACCGATCCACCAGCCCGACGTCCAATCTTTTGACATGTTCCTCAGGCCCAACATTATTTTTCTTGCTTTAATTGTCTCATCCTAATCGAAGCATCCTACATCACTCAAAATATAGATTAAAATATAAACACATATCAATAGGTTTCATCATCAAAATACGAGATTCAACACTCTCCCTCTTTTTTATGATGACAATCAATCGATGACGGAGTTAACCTTAATTCCCGGAGTTTAACCAAACTCCCCCTATCAATATGCCGTATTGATAGAAACTCTTGGTTTCAAAAATCAAAGCAACATGTCATGATCAAATCATGAATGACATCAACATACTTCTCCCCCTTTGTCATCAACAAAAAGGAGAAGTTCCACTATCAAGTGTTTGTGATATAAGTTCAATACATTGTATGAAAAACATAATATCAAGTTTTATCATCATACAAGCTAGCAAAAATTTAGAGTTTTGCAAGTTTGTAAATTTTGCTAGATGTGTAAGTTTAGCATTTTTGCTTCTTGAGATTGTTGAATCTCGGATTTTGATGATAAAATCAATTGATGAGTTAATTGATCTAATCCATATTATTGAGTTAAGTGTGCAGGATTAACTACGATAACCAGAAAACATAAAGCAAGAATACCGGAGTCAAGTTCGATGGATGTTTAAGAGTCCGAAGAATCGTCGGAGATGCTGCCGGAACCATCCGAGAAGAAATCGGGAACTTGTCGGAATTTTTGGAAGTTCGCCGAAGAGATCGTCGGATGTTCATGGAGATCACCGAGAAGGCTCAGCTACTCGTTAAAGTCATCACAAGTTCGGGAGCTTGCTGGGAGTCCGTCGGAAGAAGTTCGTCGGAAAGCTCGCCGAAACAAGACTCGACGTTCGCGGTTGAAAACTTGCTTAGGATGTGTTTTGTTATGTAGTTCACTTGTAATTAGGATTAGGATTAAGAGATAATCCTATATCCTGGTTAGGGGCTGATTGGGCCTAAAATTAGACTTGGTTTGGGCTAAATTTGAAGCCCAACAAGTGAACCGAAGGGTTTGGCGGTGGCACCGCCAGACTAGGTGATTGCACCGCCCAGCACTGTCAATGTCTGACAATGACAGGCGGTGGCACCGCCAGCATCGGGAACCCAAAGAGAATTCAAATTTTGGAGCCCAAATTTGAATCCTCTTGAGGCCTATAAATACCCCTCAAATCTCAACTGAGATTACAACTTTTTGAGCAGCAATTGTTTGAGAGAAAGGCCTTAGAAAAGTCTTAGCTAGTCTTGTTTTCAATTTGCTAGTGTTCACCTCCTTCTTTCTTGTTGAAAATCTATAAGAGAGTGAACCGCTTGTAAAAAGTTGTAAGAGGGGTATTCACCCTTCCCTTTCAAGAGATTTGCTAGTGGAAGGTGGGAGCCTCATCGAAGAGGGGCCTCGCAAGTGGATGTAGGTCACTTGACCGAACCACTTTAAAAACGGCGTAATCTCTAGTTTGCATTTCATTACTGCTATTTACATTACTACAAACCTTCTTACTTGCTTTATTTCCTCATTACATTTGCTGCACAACTTTGCAAATACGCTTTCAAGTTAAGCACTTCCGATTCCAATTTTTATCGTACGAAAGATTTGTCGAAACCAACGTTTTAAGCCGCTGCACTAATTCACCCTCCCCCCTCTTAGTGCCGCTCTAATCCTAACAATTGGTATCAGAGCTAGGCTCACTCTTATATTTGGTTTAATACCCAAGATAGATGGCTTACTCCAGCATGCATGAGGGTCATTCTATCACACGTCCACCCTTGTTTAATGGGTCGGATTATACTTATTGGAAGACTCGGATGAGGATCTTCCTCATTTCTATGGATTTCGAGCTTTGGACTATTGTTGAAAACTGATTTCAAAAATCTTCTCTTCCGATGAGCGAATGGAATGAATCGGAGAAGAAGGTTTTTGCTTTAAATGCAAAGGCTATGAATGCCTTGTTTTGGGCACTAGACAAAAATGAATTTAATCGTGTTTCAATTTATGATTCGGCTTTTGATATTTGGAGAACTCTTGAGGTCACTTATGAAGGCACTGTTAGGATCGGAGCGGCATTAAGAGGGGGGGTGAATTAGTGCAGCGGATTAAAACTTCGGTTTTAGAAAAATCTTTCGTACGATAAGAACGGAACTTGAAAGGCTTAACTTGAAAGCGTATTCTTGAAGTTGCGCAGCAAAGGTAATAAGGAACTAAAGCATGTAAGAAGGTTTGCAGTAATGTAAATAGCAATAATGAAATGCAAACCAGAGATTACGTCGATTTTAGAGTGGTTCGGTCAAATGACCTACATCCACTTGCGAGGCCCCTCTTCGATGAGGCTCCCACCTTCCACTAGCAAATCTCTTGAAATGGAAGGGTAAATACCCCTCTTATAACCTTTTACAAGTAGTTCAACCTCTTACAAATTTTCAATAAGAAAGAATGAGGAGAACTCTCTAGCAAATTGAAAACAAGACTTGCTAAGACTTTCTAAGACTTTTCTCTCAATCAAATACTTCTCAAAAGTTGTAATCTCAGCTGAGATTTGAGGGGTATTTATAGGCCTCAAGAGGATTCAAATTTTGGGCTCCAAAATTTGAATTCTCTTTGGGTTCCCGATGTTGGCGGCGCCACCGCCCAGCCAAGTGGTGTCACCGCCCAGCGTTCGGGTGCTGGGAGGTGCAACCGCCCAGCCCAGGAGGTGTCACCACCCAGCTCTCGGGTGCTGGGCGGTGCTACCGCCCAGCCAGGCGGTGCCACCGCTTGGCTCTCCGATTTCACTGGTTTGGCTTAATTTTAGCCCAAACCATATCTGACTTTGGGCCCAGTTGGCCCCTAACCAGGATATAGGATTATCTCTTAATCCTAATCCTAATTACAAGTGAACTACATAACAAAAACACATCCTAAGCAAGCTTTCAACCACGAACGTCGAGTCTTGTTTCGGCGAGCTTTCCGACGAACTTCTTCTGACGGACTCCCATCAAGCTCCCGATCTTGTGATGACTTTAACGAGTAGCCGAGCCTTCTCGGTGATCTCCGTGAACCTCCGATGATCTCTTCGGCAATCTTCCGAAAATTCCGATAGGTTCCCGGTTTCTTCTCGGTTGGTTTCGGCAGAATCTCCGACGATTCTTCGGACTCTTAAACGTCCATCGATCTTGACTCCGGTATTCTTGCTTTGTGTTTTCTGGTTATCGTAGTTAATCCTGCACACTTAACTCAATAATATGGATTAGATCAATTAACCCATCAATTGATTTCGTCATCAAAATCCGAGATTCAACAATCTCCCCCTTTTTGATGATGACAATCAATTGATGACGGAGTTAAACATAACTCCCCCTATATATATGCCATATTATGAGAAGATGAAAACACTTGAATTCCATCCATAGAATTCAAGCATAAACTGATAAGTTCTAACCGTAGAACTTATCGTCATTCTCATTAAGCAATAGTAAATACAAAACTTCGATGAAAATCATGATAAGAGACAATTTTTACTACGATAGAAGATAAAGATTTTCAACATGAATTTCATGATGTAAATGTAAGGCATGCCTTCAATATGATCAATCAATCTTGCGATGTTTTCAAGGATTTTGCAAGGCATATAAGACATTCATATCACACAAGTTTTTGTAATTCATATAAGTCATGCTATTGTTATGGTGTAAGTCATCACTTAGTCATCACTTCTCCCCCTTTGTCATCAACAAAAAGAGACAAGCCAGCTAATTGATGATCATAGAAAAAAGGTTTAGCATTTAATAGGAACCAAAGTTCATCATTCAAATTTGCCAGAAATAGTTTATCCAAAAGACATCATCATTTATGCAGATCAAAACAGTAGTTATCTAAAAGGAAGGATCAGTTATCGTTCAATCGATGACAAACTTTGAACTTGTTAAAAGCAAACAGAACAGAATAAAAAGATACATCAATTTAATCCTTAGGAGGTAATCCACAGTGCTGATACAGGATATCTATTTTTTCATTCATTTGTCATAGTGTCTTCAAAATTTCAACTTGTTGATTCTGAATTTGTACTTGCTGAGATTTGATCTAAGACAGTTCCGCCATAATGAGATCTTCAGAGGAGGAAACAGGAGCTGAAGGTGCTGCGCCAAAGGGACTAGGAGGAGGAGATTCATTTCCCATAAGAATTGGTGTTTCGGGGTGTTCTATTGGTTGAGGAATTGGATCCGTCCTTCTAGGCTGCCTAACCCATATGCCATTGCTAAAAGTGCACCTAAGTCTTTTCAATAGGTTTTTATTTATTATGTTATATCGATCATTTTGAATAGATTCTTCATCGGGTGGAATGCAAATGTTATAGGCATGAAGAAATCTAGTGATTAACCTCCCATATGGCAATATAGTATCTTTAGCCATAATATCCTGCATGTGTTGGCGAATTAAGTACCCAAAACAATTATGCTAACCGGTCATAATCCAATACATGGTTCCTATCTCTATTTGACTTATTTCATCAAGATGAAATTGTTTGGGGAATATGATGCTTGTGATAATGTGATGAAGAATTTTAGAGTTGAAAGGCAGTAAGTGTTCACAGCTCTTGGGTAGGAAGTCAAGGTTTGGATTTCCAAAAATTGTTTCTACGGCTTCGGTATAGGTTGCTCCTATTGTGTTGACGTCTCATTTACCTTTAAAATAGCATCCCCTATCTTTTTCAGTTATGCCAATTAGCTCACAAATAGTGCTGTCAAATATTCTAATGGGTGTTCCTAGAAGGTAAGTGCTTAGGCTATCGTTGTCCTCATATAGGTTGGCATAGAACAATCTAACTAATCGCGGATAGATTGGTTCATCTATTTGTAGTAGAGGTAGAGCTTCTAGGTGTGCAAACTACCTAATGGGTTCTAAGTCCTCTAGTTCATCCAGATCAACGTATTTTCCCTTATGGATACATCGTGTTTCAAATTTTGGAAAGCTAAGGGCTATCTCTTTTGATCTAAAAAGATCATGGTCAAATGAATCTCCTTCAATCTTTTTTCCTTTTGATCTCTTAGGAGCCATTATCTAGACAAGATAATGATGAAATTGTGAAAAATAAGCAAGGGAAAGAGGAAAGAAAAGAGGGAATGGGATACCAAAAAGAGGAATTTCAAGTGTTACCTTATGGAGATTATGTTGAGAGATGGAAAGCTTGGACCACCAAGAATCCTTCTCCAATGCTTCTAAGAGTTAGAATGAGGTTTAGAGGGAATGGGAGAGGGTTTTGAGAGCCCTTTTTTCGGGTTGGGGGCGGTGTCACCGTCGGCCCTAACCCCTCGGGTTAATAAGGGTCGCTCGGTCGGTGCCACCGCCAAACCGAGCGGTGTCACCGCCTAGCGCCCGAGCGCCAGGCGGTGCAACCGTCGGATCTGGCGGTGCCACCGCTGGCATCCCGCGGAGGAAAGAAAAAAATTTTTCTTCCTCCCTTTTATTTAGCTTCTTCCCTCAAGATCATAAGTTATACTTTAATAGATCATTTTGAATTGAAGAAGAAAGAAGAAATCAAATCCACAAAAGAAAGGAAAAGGATGAGTCATTTTTCGTGAAGCTTATTTTAAGGACAATTTAACATACCTAATTCCCTTCTAATGAATTCAAATTGATCTTCGTTCAAAGCCTTTGTAAATATATCTGCTAATTGATGCTTTGTGTCAATGAATTCTAGAACAACATCATTGTTAAGGACATGATCGCGTATGAAATGATGCCTAACGTCGATGTGCTTAGTTTTAGAGTGCTGAATTGGATTTTTAGTAAGACATATGGCACTAGTATTATCACATTTTATGGGAATGTTTTTAAAGTGAATTCCATAGTCTTCTAATATATTTTTCATCCAAATGACTTGTGCACAACATGCACTTGCAGTAATGTATTCGGCTTCCGCCGTAGATAGTGCAACTGAATTTTGTTTCTTGGAAATCCAAGAAACAAGTGCATGTCCTAAAAATTGGCATGCTTCGGATGTACTTTTTCTATCTATCCTGCATCCGCCAAAATCGGCATCTGCATAAGCTATTAGATCGAATTTTTCAGATTTTGGATACCACAATCCTAAATTTGGAGTTCCTTTAAGATACCTAAATATTCTTTTAACACTCTTTAGATGAGATAATTTAGGATTAGATTGAAACCTAGCGCAAAGTCCTACACTAAACATAATATCTGGTCTAGTCGCGGTGAGGTAGAGTAGACTACCTATCATTCCCCTATATATTTTTTGATCGGAATTTTCACTATTTTCATCCATATCTAACTTAGTCGCAGTACTCATAGGGGTGTTTATTGCTTTTGAATTATCCATGTTAAATCGTTTTAACAATTCTAATGTATATTTGGATTGGTTAAGAAATATACCATCACTAAGTTGTTTGATTTGTAATCCTAAAAAGAAAGTTAATTCACCCATTAAACTCATTTCAAATTCATGACTCATACATTTGGCAAATGATTCACATAGTGATTCATCCGAAGAGCCAAAAATAATATCGTCAACATAAATTTACACAATAAGAAAATTATTTTCAAAATATTTAATAAATAATGTAGTATCAACCTTGCCTTTGGTAAAATTATTTAAAATAAGAAAGGAACTAAGCCTTTCATACCAAGCTCTAGGAGCTTGTTTCAAGCCATAGAGAGCTTTAGTCAATTTGAATACATGATTAGGAAGAAGAGAATTTTCAAATCCGGGAGGTTGTTCGACATATACTTCTTCGGAAATAAAACCATTCAAGAAAGCACTTTTGACATCCATTTGAAATAGTTTAAAATTATTACTACTAGCATAGGCAAGGAGCATCCTTATGGCTTCTAATCGAGCCACGGGAGCGAAGGTTTCTTCGTAATCGATACCTTCTTCTTGGTTGAAACCTTTGGCCACTAATCTAGCCTTGTTTCTAACCACGATACCATTTTCGTCTTACTTGTTTCTAAAGACCCACTTAGTACCTATGACTAAGTGGTCACTTGGTCTAGGAACAAGCTTCCATACCTCATTCCTCTCAAATTGGTTCAATTCTTCTTGCATTGCAATGACCCAAAAATCATCTTTTAAGGCTTCGTCAATGCATTTAGGTTCAATTTGAGAAAGGAAAGCGGCGTTAGCACAAAAATTCTTGAAAGAAGAACGAGTTTGAACCCCTTTTGTTGTATCTCCTATAATTAGCTCCTTTGGATGAGCATCTACATACTTCCATTCTTTGGGTAAAGAAATTTCGGAAGAAGATGCATTCAAATGGCTATTTTGAGGAGGGGGTTCGTTTAAATTCAAATTATCAAAACCAAGATTATCATCAAAATCATTTTTCTTTAAATTAGAAATTTCATTAAAAACTACATGAATAGACTCTTCTATTACTAAGGTCCTTTTGTTAAAGACACGAAAGGCCTTAGAAACGGAGGAGTAACCAAGAAAAATGCCTTCATCTGATTTAGCATCAAATTTACCTAGGGCATCTTTTTTATTTAAAATGAAGCATTTACAACCAAAAACTTTAAAATAAGAAATATTTGATTTTTTGTTATTCCATAATTCATAGGGAGTTTTTGATAGAGATGGTCTTATTAGGACCCTATTCATGATGTAACAAGCCGTATTTACGGCTTCGGCCCAAAAATATTTGGGTAAACTATGTTCATTTAACATAGTTCTTGTCATTTCTTGTAGGTTTCTATTTTTCCTTTCAACTACTCCATTTTGTTGAGGATTTCTTGGAGTTGAGAAGTTATGATTGTACCCATTAACTTCGCAAAAATTTTGAAAGTCACGGTTTTGGAATTCACCACCGTGATCACTCCGAATTGATCAAATCATGAAGCCTTTTTCGTTTTGAGTGAGTTTACAAAATTTAGAGAAACACTTGAAGCAATCACTTTTGTGAGCTAAGAAATAGGTCCAAGTGTATCTAGAGTAGTCATCCACAATCACAAAAGCATATTTGCTTCCACCTAGACTTGTTGTATCAATTGGTCCAAATAAGTCCAAATGGATCAATTGTAATGGTCTAGTGGTGCTAATTTGATTTTTTGGTTTGAAGCTTGTTTTTATTTGTTTGCCTAGTTGACATGCATCGCATACCTTATCCTTAATAAACTTCATATTCGGAATCCCTCGTACTAATTCTTGAGATGAGATTTTAGATATTGTTTTCATGCTTGCATGACCTAATCTCCTATGCCAAAGCCAAGCATCATCATTTACGGCGGAGAAACACATTTCATTGCTTAGTTCATCAAGATTGATGGTATAGACATTATTTTGTTTTAAAGCAATCATAGTCATGTTATGATTTGGTTTTTCAATAATGCACATATTTGATTCAAATCTAACGATATAACCTTTATCGCATAGTTGACTAATACTTAAGAGATTGTGTTTCAATCCATCAACTAGTAAAACATCATCAATGGAAAAACTAAATTTGTTACCAATAGTTCCCTTGCCAATGATTTTGCCTTTGTTGTTGTCTCCGAAGGTGACGTACCCTTCTTCTTTGCTAGTGAGCATAGAGAAATGAGATGGATCTCCAGTCATATGTCTTGAGCATCCACTATCGAGATACCATCTCTTGCTCCTAGCTTGTGGGTTTGTCTACAAAAGAGGATGATTTTTAGGTACCCATTTGATTTTGGGTGCCTCAAAAATTGACCCACTAACTTTGTTATTTATTATTGAATCCTTTATAGTTCCTTTAGGAACCCATATTAATTTTTGTGAACTAATTTTCCTAAATGGACATTTGTAGGCAATATGTCCGGATTTGCAACAGAAGTTGCATTTCATATAAGAGGAAACTGTAATGTAGGTCCTTTTATGAAAGTGGTAGGATTTTGATGTAATCCTTTTACAAATCCAATTCCATTTCTATTTGCGATGTGACCCTTGTGTGCAAGGATCATATCTAATCCTTTGCTACCAACCTTAAACTTGTTTAAGGTTTCTTTAAGAAGCAAATTTTCATTTTTTATTGCTTCTAAATGCTCACACTTAGAGCATGGAGGAGTTTGAAGATTCTCAAACTTATCTTGTAGCAAAGCATGCTCTTTCTTTAAGATACTTAACTTCTTGCTAACAGTTCTACATTCATCAAATAATTCATGAAAAGTGATAGAGAGTTCTTCAAAAGATAAATCTTCATTAAATAAATCACATACCTCTTCTCCTAGAGCCATTAGCGCGTAATGAGCAACTTGCTCGGTGTTGGACTCCTCTTCTTCGGACGCGCTTGAATCATCCCACGTTGCCTTGAGCGCCTTCTTCTTTGATGTTCTCTTTTTGGCTTGAGGACAATCGTTCTTGTAGTGGCTCGGTTTTTTGCATTCATAGCAAATCACTTGGTCCTTCTTTTGTTCAAATTTATTTTTTATATTATTTTTAAATTTGTTCTTTCTTAAATATTTTTTAAATTTTTGAGTCAAAAGTGCAATGTCATTGTCACTGTCCTCATCACTTGATGTTCCTTTCAAGTGGTCTTCTTGTGATTTGAGTGTCATATCCTTCCTGTTCTTTGGAAGGGGGTTCTCGAGCTCGTCATGAGCTTGACATGTCATTTCGTAGGTCATTAGAGACCCAATGAGTTCTTCAAGAGGGAATGCTTTAAGGTCTTTGGCCTCTTGAATGGCCGTAACTTTTGGATCCCAACTTTTAGGGAGGGATCTTAAGATTTTAGTTACTAGTTCAAAGTTAGTAAAATCTTTACCAAGAGCTTTGAGTCCATTGATGACATCCGTAAACCGGGTGTACATGTCTCCGATGGACTCACTTGGTTTCATTCGGAAAAGTTCGTAAGAGTGCACAAGGATGTTGATTTTGGACTCTTTCACTCGGCTAGTGCCTTCATGAGTGACCTCAAGAGTTCTCCAAATATCAAAAGCCGAATCACAAATTGAAACACGATTAAATTCGTTTTTGTCTAGTGCACAAAACAAGGCATTCATAGCCTTTGCATTTAAAGCAAAAACCTTCTTCTCCGATTCATTCCATTCGCTCATCGGAAGAGAAGATTTTTGAAACCCATTCTCGACAATAGACCAAAGCTCAAAGTCCATAGAAATGAGGAAGATCCTCATGCGAGTCTTCCAATATGTGTAATATGACCCATTAAACAAATGTGGTCGTGCAATAGAATGACCCTCTTGCATGCCGGAGTAAGCCATCTCTCTTGGGTATTAAACTAAATATGAGAGATAACCTCGCTCTGATACCACTTGTTAGGATCGGAGCGGCACTAAGAGGCGGGGCTGAATTAGTACAGCGGATTAAAACTTCGGTTTTAGAAAAATCTTTCGTACGATAAGAACGGAACTTGAAAGGCTTAACTTGAAAGCGTATTCTTGAAGTTGCGCAGCAAAGGTAATAAGAAACTAAAGCATGAAAGAAGGTTTGCAGTAATGTAAATAGCAATAATGAAATGCAAACCAGAGATTACGTCGATTTTAGAGTGGTTCGGTCAAATGACCTACATCCACTTGCGAGGCCCCTCTTCGATGAGGCTCCCACCTTCTACTAGCAAATCTCTTGAAATGGAAGGGTAAATACCCCTCTTACAACCTTTTACAAGCAGTTCAACCTCTTACAAATTTTCAATAAGAAAGAATGAGGAGAACTCTCTAGCAAATTGAAAACAAGACTTGCTAAGACTTTCTAAGACTTTTCTCTCAATCAAATGTTTCTCAAAAGTTGTCATCTCAGCTGAGATTTGAGGGGTATTTATAGGCCTCAAGAGGATTCAAATTTTGGGCTCCAAAATTTGAATTCTCTTTGGGTTCCAGATGCTGGAGGTGCCACCGCCCAGCCAAGCGATGTCACCGCCCAGCGTTCGGGTGCTGGGAGGTGCAACCGCCCAGCCCAGGAGGTGTCACCGCCCAGCTTTCAGGTGCTGGGCGGTGCTACCGCCCAGCCAGGCGGTGCCACCGCCTGGCTCTCCGATTTCACTAGTTTGGCTTAATTTTAGCCCAAACCATATCTGACTTTGGGCCCAGTTGGCCCCTAACCAGGATATAGGATTATCTCTTAATCCTAATCCTAATTACAAGTGAACTACATAACAAAAACACATCCTAAGCAAGCTTTCAACCGCGAACGTCGAGTCTTGTTTCGGCGAGCTTTCCGACGAACTTCTTCCGACGGACTCCCATCAAGCTCCCGATCTTGTGATGACTTTAACGAGTAGCCGAGCCTTCTCGGTGATCTCCGTGAACCTCTGACGATCTCTTCGGCGAACTTCCGAAAATTCCGATAGGTTCCCGATTTCTTCTCGGTTGGTTCCGGCAGCATCTCCGACGATTCTTCGGACTCTTAAACGTCCATCGATCTTGACTCCGGTATTCTTGCTTTGTATTTTCTGGTTATCGTAGTTAATCCTGCACACTTAACTCAATAATATGGATTAGATCAATTAACCCATCAATTGATTTTATCATCAAAATCCGAGATTCAACAGGCACTTAACTCAATAATATCTTACTGCTTTAGTTCCTTATTACCCTTGCTGTGCAACTTTAAGAATACGCTTTCAAGTTAAACTTTTCAAGTTCCGTTCTTATCGTACGAAAGATTTTGTTAAAATCGAAGTTTTAATCCGCTGCACTAATTCACCCCCCCCCCTCTTAGTGCCGCTCCGATCCTAACAAGTGGTATCAGAGCGAGGTTATCTCTCATATTTGGTTTAATACCCAAGAGAGATGGATTACTCCGGCATGCAAGAGGGCCACTCTATTGCACGAACACCTTTGTTTAATGGGTCGGATTACACATATTGGAAGACTCGCATGAGGATCTTCCTCATTTCTATGGACTTTGAGCTTTGGTCTATTGTTGAGAATGGATTTCAAAAATCTTCTCTTCCGATGAGCGAATGGAATGAATCGGAGAAGAAGGTTTTTGCTTTAAATGCAAAGGCTATGAATGCCTTGTTTTGTGCATTAGACAAAAACAAATTTAATCGTGTTTCAATGTGTGATTCGGCTTTGGATATTTGGAGAACTCTTGAGGTCACTCATGAAGGCACTAGCCGAGTGAAAGAGTCCAAAATCAACATCCTTGTGCACTCTTACGAACTTTTCCGAATGAAACCAAGTGAGTCCATCGGAGACATGTACACCCGGTTTACGGATGTCATCAATGGACTCAAAGCTCTTGGTAAAGATTTTACTAACTTTGAACTAGTAACTAAAATCTTAAGATCCCTCCCTAAAAGTTGGGATCCAAAAGTTACGGCCATTCAAGAGGCCAAAGACCTTAAAACATTCCCTCTTGAAGAACTCATTGGGTCTCTAATGACCTACGAAATGATATGTCAAGCTCTTGACGAGCTCGAGAACCTCCTTCCAAAGAACAGGAAGGATATGGCACTCAAATCACAAGAAGACCACTTGAAAGGAATATCAAGTAATGAGGACAGTGACAATGACATTGCACTTTTGACTCAAAAATTTAAAAAATATTTAAGAAAGAACAAATTTTAAAATAATACAAAAAATAAATTTGAACAAAAGAAGGACCAAGTGATTTGCTATGAATGCAAAAAACCGGGACACTACAAGAACGATTGTTCTCAAGCCAAAAAGAGAACATTAAAGAAGAAGGCGCTCAAGGCAACATGGGATGATTCAAGCGCGTCCGAAGAAGAGGAGTCCAACACCGAGCAAGTTGCTCATTACGCCCTAATGGCCATCGGAGATGAGGTAACGGATTTAATTGATGCAGATTTACCTTATCATGAATTGTTAAATGCTTTCCATGAGTTATTTGATGAATGTAAGACAATTAGTAGAAAATATAAATTGCTAAAAAAGGAGCATGATAGTCTCACTTGTGATATCGATAAATTAAAAACTGAACATCATGATAGTTTAGCTCCATGTATAAAATGTCATGATCTAGAATCTCTCCAAAAGGAGAACTTGCTACTTAAGGACACCTTGAAGAAATTCGAGGTTGGTAGCAAATCTTTGAACATGATCCTTACAAATAAGGGTCACATTCCTAAAAGAAGTGGAATCGGATTTATGAGAAGTCCTCACCAAAATCCAGCCACCTTCATTAAAGGCCCCGTCTTACATGTTCGGCACCAAAGCAATTGTAACTTTTGTTGCAAATATGGACATAAAACTTATAAATGTCCATTCAAGAAAATTAGTCCGAACAAACTAATTTGGGTTCCTAAAGGAACCATGATCAATTCTATGCAATATGATGAACAAGTTTTTAAGGCACCCAAAAGAAAATGGGTACCTAAAAATAATCCCTTCTTGTAGAAACATACACCATCACAAGCTAGGAGCAAGAGATGGTATCTAGATAGTGGATGCTCAAGACATATGACTGGAGATCCATCTCATTTCTCTATGCTCACTAGCAAAGAAGAAGGGTACGTCACCTTCGGAGACAACAACCAAGGCAAAATCATTGGCAAGGGAACCATAGGTAACAAATTAAATTTTTCTATTGATGATGTCTTACTAGTTGATGGATTGAAACATAATCTCTTGAGTGTTAGTCAATTATGCGATAAAGGTTATATCATTAGATTTGAATCAAATGTGTGTATTATTGAAAAATCAAACCATAACATAACTATGATTGCATTAAAACAAAATAATATCTACACCATCAACCTTGATGAACTAAGTAATGAAATGTGCTTCTCCGCTTTAAATGATGATGCTTGGCTTTGGCATAGGAGACTAGGCCATGCAAACATGAAACTAATATCTAAGATCTCATCTAAAGATTTAGTGCGAGGAATTCCAAATATAAAGTTTATCAAGGACAAAGTATGCGATGCATGTCAACTAGGTAAACAAATAAAAACTAGTTTCAAACCAAAAACTCAAATTAGCACCACTAGACCATTACAATTGATTCATTTGGATTTATTTGGACCAATTGACACGACAAGTCTAGGGGGAAGCAAATATGCGTTTGTAATTGTAGATGACTATACTAGATACACTTGGACCTATTTCTTAGCTCACAAAAGTGATTGCTTCAAGTGTTTCTCTAAATTTTGTAAACTCACTCAAAACGAAAAAGGTTTCATGATTTCATCAATTCGGAGTGATCACGGTGGTGAATTTCAAAACCGTGACTTTCAAAATTTTTGTGAGGTTAATGGATACAATCATAACTTCTCCACTCCGAGGAATCCCCAACAAAATGGAGTAGTTGAAAAAAAAAATAGAAACATACAAGAAATGGCAAGAACTATGTTAAATGAACATAGTTTACCTAAGTATTTTTGGGCCGAAGCCGTAAATACGGCTTGCTACAACATGAATAGAGTCCTAATAAGACCATCCTTATCAAAAACTCCCTATGAATTATGGAATAACAAAAAACCAAATATTTCCTATTTTAAAGTTTTCGGTTGTAAATGCTTTATTTTGAATGAAAGGGATGTCTTAGGAAAATTTGATGCTAAATCCGATGAAGGCATCTTTCTTGGTTACTCTTCCGTTTCTAAGGCTTTTCGGGTTTTTAACAAAAGAACGTTAGTAATAGAAGAGTCTATTCATGTAGTTTTTAATGAAATTTCTAATTTAAAGAAAAATGATTTTGATGATGATCTTGGTTTTGATAATTTGAATTTAAATGAACCCCCTCCTCAAAATAGCAACTTGGATGCACCTTCTTCCGAAATTTCCTTACCCAAGGAATGGATGTATATAGATACTCATCCAAAGGAGCTAATTATAGGAGATATATCAAAAGGGGTTCAAACTCGTTCCTCTTTCAAGAATTTTTGTGCTAACGCCGCCTTCCTTTCTCAAATCGAACCTAAATGCATTGACGAGGCCATAAAAGATGATTTTTGGGTTATTGCAATGCAAGAGGTATTGAATCAATTTGAGAGGAATAAGGTATAGAAGCTTGTTCCTAGACCTAGTGACCATTTAGTCATTGGTACTAAATGGGTCTTTAGAAACAAGCAAGACGAAAATGGTATCGTGGTTAGAAACAAGGCTAGATTGATGGCCAAATGTTTCAACCAAGAAGAATGTATCGATTATGAAGAAACCTTCGCTCCCGTGGCTCGATTAGAAGCCATAAGGATGCTCCTTGCCTATGCTAGTAGTAATAATTTTAAACTATTTCAAATGGATGTCAAAAGTGCTTTCTTGAATGGTTTTATTTCCGAAGAAGTATATGTCGAACAACCTCCCGGATTTGAAAATTCTCTTCTTCCTAACCATGTATTCAAATTGACTAAGGCCCTCTATGGCTTGAAACAAGCTCCTAGAGCTTGGCTCTTCGGATGAATCACTATGTGAATCATTTGCCAAATGTATGAGTCATGAATTTGAAATGAGTTTAATGGGTGAATTAACTTTCTTTTTGGGATTACAAATCAAACAACTTAGTGATAGTATATTTCTTAACCAATCTAAATATACACTAGAATTGTTAAAATGATTTAACATGGATAATTCAAAAGCAATAAACACCCATATGAGTACTGCGACTAAGTTAGATATGGATGAAAATAGTGAAAATTTCGATCAAAAAACATATAGGGGAATGATAGGTAGTCTACTTTACCTCACCGCGACTAGACCAGATATTATGTTTAGTGTAGGACTTTGCGCTAGGTTTCAATCAAATCCTAAATTATCTCATCTTAAAAGTGTTAAAAGAATATTTAGGTACCTTAAAGGAACTCCAAATCTAGGACTATGGTATCCAAAATCTGAAAAATTTGATTTAATAGCTTATGCAGATGCCGATTTTGGCGGATGCAGGATAGATAGAAAAAGTACATCTGGAACATGCCAATTTTTAGGACATGCACTTGTTTCTTGGACTTCCAAGAAACAAAATTCAGTTGCACTATCTACGGCGGAAGCCGAATACATTGCTGCAAGTGCATGCTGTGCACAAGTTATTTGGATGAAAAATACATTAAAAAACTATGGAATTCACTTTAAAAACATTCCCATAAAATGTGATAATATTAGTACCATATGTCTTACTAAAAATCCAATTCAGTACTCTAGAACTAAGCACATCGATGTTAGGCATCATTTTATATGCGATAATGTCCTTAACAATGATGTTGTTCTAGAATTCATTGACACAAAGCATCAATTAGTAGATATATTTACAAAAGCTTTGAATGAAGACCAATTTGAATTCATTAGAAGGGAATTAGGTATGTTAAATTGTCCCTAAGAATAAACTTGTTTGAATGGATTTTCCGTAAAGTTTTTCATTCTCTCTCCGTTCCTCGGTGAATCTGATCCTTCTCTTTCTATTCTAAATGACTTGTTAAATTATCTTATCCTATCTTGAGTCAAACACCGCTCCCATCTGATCAAGATTAATGATTTTATGATATTTTGAATCTCGAAATTGATTTTGATGGCTTGATTATGAGTTTCAAGTTGACGAATTGAATTTGAATGAATTTGTATTCGAATTATGATCTTGACTTATTGGAGTTACTACTTGAAACTTTTTTTCTTATCCCAATCTCTTCTTTGTACATCTACAATTTTTGTTATTTATAGAAAGAAGAGATTTGATAATATAGATGAATGATGTATGATCAATGATAAAATCTTTGTATGACAAATTATGTGCTTCAAGTCTCATTCCCTTTTTGTTGATGACAAAGGGGGAGAAAAGTGATGACTTGTATCATTTTAATAGCATGACTTATATGAATTGCAAAAGCTTGTGTGATATGAATGTCTTATATGCCTTGCAAAATCTTTGAGAATATCGCAAGATCGATTGATAATATTGAAAGCATGTCTAACATGTATATCATGAAATTCATGTTGAAAATCTTTATCTCCTGTCGTAGTAAAAATTGTCTCTTATCATTCGACTTGAAAATGATTTTCATCGAAGTTTCGCATTTACTTATGCTCAATGAGAATAACAATAAGTTCTACGGTTAGAACTTATCGGTTTATGCTTGAATTCAATGGGATAGAATTCAAGTGTTTTTACCTTCTCATAATATGGCATATAGATAGGGGGAGTTATGTTTAACTCCGTCATCAATTGATTGTCATCATCAAAAAGGGGGAGATTGTTGAATCTCAGATTTTGATGATAAAATCAATTGATGGGTTAATTGATCTAATCCATATTATTGAGTTAAGTGTGCAGGATTAACTACGATAACCAGAAAATACAAAGCAAGAATACCAGAGTCAAGTTCGATGGACGTTTAAGAGTTCGAAGAATCGTCGGAGATGCTGCCGGAACCATCCGAGAAGAAATCGGGAACCTGTCGGAATTTTCGGAAGTTCGCCGAAGAGATCGTCGGAGGTTCACGGAGATCACCGAGAAGGCTCGGCTACTCGTTAAAGTCATCACAAGTTCGGGAGCTTGCTGGGAGTCCGTCGGAAGAAGTTCGTCGGAAAGCTCGCCGGAACAAGACTCGACGTTCGCGGTTGAAAACTTGCTTAGGATGTGTTTTGTTATGTAGTTCACTTGTAATTAGGATTAGGATTAAGAGATAATCCTATATCCTGGTTAGGGGCCAACTGGGCTTAAAATTAGACTTGGTTTAGGCTAAATTTGAAGCCCAACAAGTGAACCGAAGGGTCTGGCGGTGGCACCGCCAGATTGGGCGGTTGCACCGCCCAGCACCCGAGAGCTGGGCGGTAGCACCGCCCAGCACTGTCAATGTCTGACAGTGACAGGCGGTGGCACCGCCAGCATCGGGAACCCAAAGAGAATTCAAATTTTGGAGCCCAAATTTGAATCCTCTTGAGGCCTATAAATACCCCTCAAATCTCAGCTGAGATTACAACTTTTTGAGCAGCAATTGTTTGAGAGAAAGGCCTTAGAAAAGTCTTAGATAGTCTTGTTTTCAATTTGTTAGTGTTCACCTCCTTCTTTCTTGCTGAAAATCTGTAAGAGAGTGAACTGCTTGTAAAAAGTTGTAAGAGGGGTATTCACCCTTCCCTTTCAAGAGATTTGCTAGTGGAAGGTGGGAGCCTCATCGAAGAGGGGCCTCGCAAGTGGATGTAGGTCACTTGACCGAACCACTTTAAAAACGGCGTAATCTCTGGTTTGCATTTCATTACTGCTATTTACATTACTGCAAACCTTCTTACTTTCTTTATTTCCTCATTACATTTGCTGCACAACTTTGCAAATACACTTTCAAGTTAAGCACTTCTTATTCCGATTTTTATCGTACGAAAGATTTGTCGAAACCAACGTTTTAAGCCACTGCACTAATTCACCCCCCCCCCCTCTTATTGCCGCTCCGATCCTAACAGAGATAGGTAAGATAACACTTCTTTGTAGTGTTCAAGATAACAAGTTCTACATCATACAAGCTAGCAAATTAGAGATGTTCAAGAAAGCAACTCTTGCTTCTTGAAATGTGTAAGTTGCAAGCTAGCAAATTTTTGCTTCCTTTGCAATGTTTAAGCTAGCAATTTTGCTTCCGTTGCAAAGTGCAAGGTAGCATATTTTGCATCTTAAGATAAGCAATATAGCACTTTTGGTATGCAAATTTATAGTATGCAAGCTATCAAATTTTACACATAAAAAATTTAGCAAAATTTTACATCTTTTGAGATGTGCAAGATGGACTATTTTGTCTCTTTTTGAAATGTGTAACTTGGCAAACATTGCTTCTCTTGAGATTTGCAAGATAGCACTTCTTGCTTCCTTTTTTAGATTAGCAAGCTAACAAATTTGCCTCCTAGCAAGTTTTGCTCCCCCTTTATCATTGTCAAAAAGAAGAGAAGACCCTTTACGTCAATTTCTAAATCATGACAAAGGTAAATAGCATAGATGAAAATTTACTTCATGAATATCAAAATAATTATTTTATCATGAATATTTCATCATTGCATGCATCATTATCATAAGTTAAAGTATTGCATGCATAATGTCAAATCATCATGTATATAAGATATAAAATCATCATTACATTCATGATTCCAAATCATCATTCTAGAGTATTATTTCAGAAAATGATTATTATTAATTTTTATATTATTTTAAAAAATCATAGTGTTGCATGCATTTTTCAAAACATTTCAAGCCATGCAAGCTATAAATACAAAGAAATTATATCATCGAAGATAAATCCACTTGAATTACAAAAGACATGATTTATTTCAACAAATCTCCTTAATTTTTATAAATATCAAAAATAAATATAGGAGATCAAATATTATAGTATCTTGAATTTTGCATAAGAAATCTTAAGTCATAAATTTCAAAAAATAAAAAAAAATCGTGATTAGATGAAACTCATTCAAATCATCAAAATCAATTTCATGGTTCACAAAATTCATAAATAGATTCATGATTTTAAATCCAATAATATAATTTCCTTTTTATGTGATACGTTTTAAGTGATTGATTTCATATAAGCATCCTCAAGTTTTTCGTATGAAAACTATACATCATAGTTTAAAATTGAAAGAGCAAATATCATCATGGAAATCATCAAGATCAAATAATCATAAAAATCATCATGTATTACTTTTAAATCTTATGCATAAAATCGACAATCATGGAATCAAAATATTTAATATTTTCATTACATCATTATCCATTACTTCAAATCAAACATGATTTTATTTAATCAAAATCAAGAAATAACAATTGAAATTAACATGATACACATTATTACTTCATAACCACATATAACATGATTTCATAAGGCATTTTTAATCAAAATCCCTTTTTTTATTAAACATGTAATTTTTATTATCATTTTCAAAATTACTAGAATGATCATAATTTTTTATATTTTTATTTTTAAACATGTAATTTAAAAAAATTCTAAACTAAATAAAAAAGAAAATACATCATGGAAAGCATCATGTAATTTCGAAATAAATTAGGGGGATTTGTTAGGATCGAGAGCACTAAGAGGGGGGGGGGGGGGTGAATTAGTGCAGCGGAAATCTTTCAGCGATTAAAAACGAAAGCTGCGTTCGTTCGATAAAAACTATTTTGATGCAAAAGCCGATTCTAAGATTACTTATGATTAAGTGCAGTTTACGTCTAAACACAGTTTGCGTCTAAGCGCAGTTTACGCAGTTTGCGTCTAAATGCAGTTTGCGTCTAAATGCAGATTGCGTCTAAGCGCAGTTTGCATCTAAGCGCAGTTTGCGTCTAAGCTCAGATTGCGTCTAAACGCAGTTTGCGTCTAAGCGCAGTTTGCGTCTAGGCGCAGATTGCGTCTAAGCGCAGTTTGTGGTTATAAATGGAATCAAAACGTAAACGTAAACTGCAAAGAAACTCGTTCGTAAAAGCGCGGAAGGTAGTTTGCAGTTATAAATAGAATCAAAACGTAAATGTAAACTACAATGTAAAGATCGTACGAAAACACCGATTTACGTCTGAATGCAGATTCGGAAAGATCAGAACTTAGAAACTTGTTCGTAAAAGCGCAGAGAGTAGTAGCTATGTAGGAGGTTTGCAGTAATGATAAAGTGCTCAAAATAAAAGCAAACCAGAGATTTAGAGTGGTTCGGTCAGTCTTGACCTACTCCACTTTTGGCTTCCTCCACCGACGAGGTCACCGACGTCAACTAGAGGCCTTCCTTCAATAGGCGAAGGCCAACTGCCCTTTTACAGTTTCACTCCTTTTGGCGGGCTTAGGAGACAACCCTTACAGAAGTTTTCTCTCCTCTCTTTACAACTCAAACTTGAAGAATAGAAAGAGGAGAACTAGCAGTTTTGAGCTCTAAGAAACACATAAAGATAGCAAGATTTCGAGTGTGTTTTCTTTGTGCTTTCAGTGCTGAATGGGTGGGGTATTTATAGGCCCCAACCTAGTTCAAATTTGGAGCTCAAAACGATCAAATCCCGGAATTCCGGGATCAAGCGGTTGCACCTCCTGACTGGAGAGGTTGCACCGCCTGGCAGAGCTCGAAGACTGAGCCTCTAGGCCGTGCTACCTTTGTCAGGGGCGGTTGCACCTCTCTGCCAGAGCTCGAAGACTGAGCTCGGGCGGTTGCACCGCCTGACTGGAGAGGTTGCACCGCCTGGCAGAGCTCGAAACTTGAGCTCTGGTGGTGCTACCTCCTGAAAGAGGAGGTTGCACCGCCCAGTCTCGCTCGGAGACTGAGCCCTGGCCGATTGCACCTCTTGGCTGGGGCGGTTGCACCGCCCAGTCTCGCTGGGAGACATAGCCTAGGCGGTGCTACCTCCCTGCCTGGGCGGTTGCACCTCCCACAGCAACCTGGGTCCGAATGGGTTGAACCATTCGACCCAATTTGAGTTCTTCAGGGGCCCAATTGCCCCAGGATTAAGCTAATGGGATCACCTCCCATTTCTAACTTAATCAAAGTGCTAACTACGATTATTTCCTAAGACATATTCTACAGCTTGCTTCGGTGCGTCACTCGCTTCTTCCGGCGAGTTTCCGGCGAACTTCCGTCGATCATCCGATGAACCCTCGGTGATGATCCTGCGGACTTCTGGCAAACTCCTGGACTGCGACGATCCACTTGGCAAGTTCCGACGAGCTCCTTTGGCAAGCTTCTGGACTTCTCGGATTTGTTCCCGCAGAACCTCCGACGACTGTCCGAACTTCCGTCGAGCTCTCGAACTCCCAACGTGATCATTGTCATGACTCCGGCGCAACTCCTGCTGCATGTCTTACTTTCATCGTAGTTAATCCTGCACATGTAAAACAAAAACTTCGATCGAGACAATTAATCCTAAGCAATTAACCAAGTTGTCCGGCATTTTATTGGTCCCTCGACGCTTCGTCCGATTCTTCGGCGCATCGTCCTTTCCTGCAGCCTATTGCCCAATCGGCCTGTTGACTCCGTAACTCCGATATCCTTGGCACAATACCCGCTCTTCTTGGCCCGATGCCCGAGTCCATGACCCGAAGCCTTCTGTCGATACATCGACCGATCCACCGGCCCGACGTCCAATCTTCTGACATGTTCCTCCGGCACAACATGATTTTCCTGCTTTAATTGTCTCATCCAGATCGAAGCATCCTGCGTCACTCAAAACGCAGATTAAATCATAAACATATATCAAGTAGTTTCATCATCAAAATACGAGATTCAACAATCTCCCCCTTTTTGATGATGACAACCACTTGATGACGGAGTTAAACTTAACTCCCGGAGTTTAAACAAACTCCCCCTATCAATATGCCATATTGATAGAAACTCTTAGATTCAAAAATCTAAGCAACATATAATCATAAACGTAGTTAACTGTAACTCCCAGAGTTTAAACAAACTCCCCCTATCAATATGCCATATTGATAGAAACTCTTGGATTCAAAAATCCAAGCAACATGTCATCATAAACTTATGCATAACATGTCATGTCATCAACATACTTCTCCCCCTTTATCATCAACAAAAAGGAGAAGTACCACAATCAAGTGTTTGTGATATACGTTTAACTCATTGCATGAAAAACATAATATCTTTTGTTATCATCATGCAAGTTTACTATCATCAAATGGTAAGATATCAACATGTAAAATTGTGATTCAAGTTCTTGATATCTTAACATGATATGACATTCATAGCACCTATACATATGAATGCTGCTTTTGATATCTCATCATAATATGGCATTCATGACATCTATTCATATTCTTCAAATATGGCACTCATAGTATCAATTTATATATTTCTCCCCCTTTGTCATCAACAACAAGGAGAACGATATAAGTAAATTTTAAATATAAGTACGATGCCATAAGTTGGTTTATGTCATTTTCCAACAGTGAGTGATAGGATACCAATTATGCAAATATCTCGAGGAAAACATGACATAGAGAGCTTTTATTGCTTCTTCCTTTTTATTTGTTATCTTTTTACATGAAGGAGGAAAGCCATATGTGAAGTTCAAATTGATAAGATATTAAAGCACACTTCATTTTTGCAAGGATTAAGATATGTAAGTGAGTCAAATCCTTGTAAAAATATCTTCCTTTTATAAGAGGGAATCATCAAATATGTTTCTCGAAAAATATTTTTCACATGATAAGTGCATTTGCTAGATGACTCCATATGTCAAAAATCAATGATGTGAATTAAACTTGATATGACATATGCTTGTTAAGTTTGGAAGAGGATAATGTATCAAGAAAATCCAATTGTTAGGATCAAGAAAATCCGAAAATGAAATTTGACACTTTCATACATTCGGACAGGGTTTTACTCGAGATATTCAATTACAATCATGAAGGTAAAACATGCTTATTATCATAGAATTTTTTGTATTCAAGCACATAATTTCCAACATGTAATCATGGCATGTAATTGTGTAAAATTATTATGGCAATCAAGTGATTTGATCATTCAATCAAAAAAGTCCGAAAAATAATTTTAACACGTTTAATCATTCGGACATATTTTTGCCATAGTTTTTCAAATATAATCATGAAGATAAGGCATGCTCATCATCATGGTAGTATGATAGCAAGTTTATCATATACAAGCTAGCAAAAAATTTCTACATTTTAAGGCCCGCAAGCTAGCAATTTTGAGATGTTCAAGAAAGCAACTCTTGCTTTTTGAAATATAAGTTTTGCTAGATGTGCAAGTTAACTTTTTGCTTCTTGAGATAGGCAAGATAGCATTCCTTGGTGATGTTCAATATAGCTAAGTTCTACATCATGCAAGCTAGTGAATTTTATAACATTTTAGAACATGCATAATCACCAAAGCATCATAAATTTTAATGATGTGCAAAATTACAAATTTTGTATGATTGCATTTGTGTGTCTTGAGATTTGCAAGATAGCACTTCTTGGTGATGTTCAAGATAGCAATTTCTTCTCTTTTGAGAAATGCAATTTTTGCTTTCTTCTTGAATTGTGCAAGCTAGCTATCTCCCCTTTTGTCATTGTCAAAAAGAAGGGAAAAACCCTTTACATCAATTTTTAAATCATGACAAAGGTTAGTATTAATCTCATTTGTGCATCATTATATTTTCAAATTAAAACATGCACATTTTCAAAACATACAAACTCATTATTATATGCATGATTCCAAATTATAAATATTTCAAATCATCATGGTATTAATTTGTCACATTGCATCCTACCATGCATAATCAAAACTTCTCATTTGCATACATCAAAATAAATTCATGAATATCTCATGCATTCATATCATCACTTGAGGAATATTGAAAAGAAATAATTGGGTGATGAGATAAATATTTCATGAATACAAAGAATTGCATAAAAATCATATCATGAATACAAGGAATACAAGTCACAATCATTCAAGAGAAAAATCATTATTCATTTTCAATTCATTCAATTTGATAAATCAAGATCATGATTTTGATAAAACTCATTTCAAATTTAAATCATCAAAATCATTTTTATGGCTCACATAGATTCATGATTTCATTGATAATATATTTTCCCCTTTTTTAAGTGTTTCATTTTAAGTGGTCGATTTCATGTTAGCATGCCTTTTCATTTATGAAAACATGCATCAATTTTTTAAAGCCACTGTTATTATCATGAAAATCGATAATCAAGAATCATCATACATAATTTCAAAAATGTATACTCATTAATCATAACTTCAAATTGAACATGATTTCATATACTCAAAATCGAGAAATAACAATGGAAATCAACATGATACACATTATTACTTCTCAACCACATATAGCATGATTTCATAAGGTATTTTTAATCAAAATCATTTTGTTTATCATAAACATGCAATTTTTATGATTATTTTCAAAATTACTAGAATGATAAGCATGATTCCTAATTGTTTGTATTTTCATTATAAAATTATTAAACATGTAACTTTCAAGAAAATTAAATAAAAAAGAAAAATGCTTTATGAAAAGCATCATGTAATTTCAAAGTAATTTAAAGGTATTTTGATTACCTCAGCGTCGAAAGGCGTAAAGGCGTAGTTTGCCACCTCGCCTTTGTTGATTTTCTCCTCGTCTTCGGAGGAGCTTGATTCATCCCAATTTTTGTCCTTCTTCTTGCGTTCAAAGCAAGTAGTTCCGTTCTTTTTACTTTTTAATTTTTGTTTCATTTGTAGTTTAAGTTCACCATCACTTGAGCTTATGCTCGAGTGGTCTTCAAATGTCCTATGTCCCAAATCCTTCCTGTTCTTTGGAAGGTGGTTCTCAAGTTCTTCACATGCATTGCACGTCATTTCATATGTGATCAATGAACCAATTAGTTCTTCAAGTGGAAATTGGTTCAAGTTTTTCGATTCTTGAATAGCAGTTACTTTTGAATCCCAAGTTTTAGAAAGTAAGCGCAAAACTTTGTTAACGAGTTCAAAATCCGAAAAGCTTTTACCAAGTGATTTTAAACTATTGACGACATCCGTAAAACGGGTGTACATGTCAACAACGGTTTCGCTTGGTTTCATATGAAAAAGCTCGAAATCATGCAGTAAAATATTAACTTTCGAGTCTTTGACTCTACTAGTTCCCTCGTGCGTGATTTCAAGAGTGCGCCAAATATCGAAAGCCGTTGAGCACAAAGAAACCCGATTGAACTCATTTTTGTCCAAAGCGCAAAATAAGGCATTCATAGCCTTTGCGTTTAAAGAAAAATACTTCTTCTCTAAATCCGACCATTCGTTCATCGGTTTAGAGGGAAGTTGAAAACCGTTTTCAACGATATTCCATAAATCCAGATTTAGAGAAATCAAGAAAACTCTCATTCGAGTTTTCCAATAAGTGTAGTCCAATCCGTTAAAGAACGGTGGACGAAAGACCGAAAAGCCCTCTTGAAGAGCCATTTCTCTCGGGTGTAAATCCGAAATGAGAAATACCCCGCTCTTATACCAAGAGGGCACTAAGAGGGGGGGGTGAATTAGTGCAGCGGAAATCTTTCAGCGATTAAAAACGAAAGCTGCGTTCGTTTGATAAAAACTATTTTGATGCAAAAGCCTATTCTAAGATTACTTATGATTAAGTGCAGTTTACGTCTAAACACAGTTTGCGTCTAAGTGCAGTTTACGCAGTTTGCATCTAAATGCAGTTTGCGTCTAAATGCAGATTGCGTCTAAGCGCAGTTTGCGTCTAAATGCAGTTTGCGTCTAAATGCAGATTGCGTCTAAGCGCAGTTTGCATCTAAGCGCAGTTTGCGTCTAAGCTCAGATTGCATCTAAACGTAGTTTGCGTCTAAGCGTAGTTTGCGTCTAGGCGCAGATTGCGTCTAAGCGCAGTTTGCGGTTATAAATGGAATCAAAACGTAAACGTAAACTGCAAAGAAACTCGTTCGTAAAAGCACAGAAGACAGTTTGCAGTTATAAATAGAATCAAAACGTAAATGTAAACTGCAATGTAAAGATCGTACGAAAACACCGATTTACGTCTGAATGCAGATTCGGAAAGATCAGAACTTAGAAACTTGTTCGTAAAAGCGCAGAGAGCAGTAGCTATGTAGGAGGTTTGCAGTAATGATAAAGTGCTCAAAATAAAAGCAAACCAGAGATTTAGAGTGGTTCGGTCAGTCTTGACCTACTCCACTTTTGGCTTCCTCCACCGACGAGGTCACCGACGTCAACTAGAGGCCTTCCTTCAATAGGCGAAGGCCAACTGCCCTTTTACAGTTTCACTCCTTTTGGCGGGCTTAAGAGACAACCCTTACAGAAGTTTTCTCTCCTCTCTTTACAACTCAAACTTGAAGAATAGAAAGAGGAGAACTAGCAGTTTTGAGCTTTAAGAAACACAGAAAGATAGCAAGATTTCGAGTGTGTTTTCTTTGTGCTTTCAGTGCTGAATGGGTGGGGTATTTATAGGCCCCAACCCAGTTCAAATTTGGAGCTCAAAACGATCAAATCCCGGAATTCCGGGATCAGGCGGTTGCACCTCCTGACTGGAGAGGTTGCACCGCTTGGCAGAGCTCGAAGACTGAGCCTCTAGGCAGTGCTACCTCTGTCAGGGGCAGTTGCACCTCTCTGCCAGAGCTCGAAGACTGAGCTCGGGTGGTTGCACCGCCTGACTGGAGAGGTTGCACCGCCTGGCAGAGCTCGAAACTTGAGCTCTGGCGGTGCTACCTCCTGACAGTGGAGGTTGCACCGCCCAGTCTCGCTCGGAGACTAAGCCCTGGGCGGTTGCACCTCTTGGCTGGGGCGGTTACACCGCCCAGTCTCGCTGGGAGACATAGCCTGGGCGGTGCTACCTCCCTGCTTGGGCGGTTGCACCTCCCACAGCAACCTGGGTCCTAATGGGTTGAACCATTCGACCCAATTTGAGTTCTTCAGGGTCCAATTGCCCCAGGATTAAGCTAATGGGATCACCTCCCATTTCTAACTTAATCAAAGTGCTAACTATGATTATTTCCTAAGACATATTCTGCAGCTTGCTTCGGTGCGTCACTCGCTTCTTCCGGCGAGTTTCCGGCGAACTTCCGTCGATCATCCGATGAACCCTCGGTGATGCTCCTGCAGACTTCCGGAAAACTCATGGACTACGATGATCCACTTGGCAAGTTCCGACGAGCTCCTTTGGCAAGCTTCTGGACTTCTCGGATTTGTTCCCGCAGAACCTCCGACGACTGTCCGAACTTCCGTCGAGTTCTCGAACTCCCAACGTGATCATTGTCATGACTCCGGCGCAACTCCTGCTGCATGTCTTACTTTCATCATAGTTAATCCTGCACATGTAAAACAAAAACTTCAATCGAGACAATTAATCCTAAGCAATTAACCAAGTTGTCCAGCATGTCATTGGTCCCTCGACGCTTCGTCCGATTCTTCGGCGCATCGTCCTTTCCTGCAGCCTATTGCCCAATCGGCCTGTTGACTCCGCAACTCTGATATCCTTGGCACAATACCCGCTCTTCTTGGCCCGATGCCCGAGTCCACGACCCGAAGCCTTCTGTCGATACGTCGACCGATCCACCGGCCCGACGTCCAATCTTCTGACATGTTCCTCTGGCACAACATGATTTTCCTGCTTTAATTGTCTCATCCAGATCGAAGCATCCTGCGTCACTCAAAACGCAGATTAAATCATAAACATATATCAAGTAGTTTCATCATCAAAATACGAGATTCAACAGGATTTTGATTACCTTATCATTGAAAGTCGTTAAGGCATAGCTTGCCACCTTGCCTTTGTTGCTTTTCTCTTCGTCTTCGGAGGAGTTCGATTCATCCCACTTTTTGTTTTTCTTCTTGCATTCAAAGTAAGTAGTTGTGTTCTTTTTGTTCTTTAATTTTATTTTATTTATAATTTAAGTCCACCATCACTTGAGCTTATGCTCAAGTGGTCTTCAAATGTTATATGTCCTAAATCCTTCCTGTTCTTTGGAAGGTTGTTCTCGAGTTCCCTTTTTGCCACATTGTTCATTTCGTAGGTCATTAAAGACCCAATTTGTTCTTCAAGTGGAAGGTTGTTTAGGTTTTTAGCCTCTTATATGGCCGTTACTTTAGAGCCCCAAGTTTTAGAAAGCTATCGTAAAATCTTGTTTACAAGTTCAAAATCCAAAAAACATTTGCCAAGAGCTTTTAAACCATTGACATCATCCGTAAAACGAATGTATATGTCAACAATGGTTTCGTTTGGCTTCATTCGAAAAAGCTCAAAATTATATATTAAAAAATTAATTTTCAAAATTTTAACATTGCTAGTCCTTCATGTGTTATTTCAAGAGTGCGTCAAATATCAAAAGTCGTTTCGCAAGTAGAAATACGATTAAACTCATTTCTATCTAAGGCGCAAAACAAGGCATTCATAGCCTTTGCATTTAGAGAAAATATCTTCTTCTCCAAATCATTCCAGTAGTTTATTGGAAGAGAAGACATTTGAAAACCAGATTCAACTATATGCCATAAATCGAGATTCAATGAAAGCAAGAAAACTTTCATTCGAGTTTTCCAATAAGTGTAGTCTGTCCCATTGAAAAAAGAAGGATGAATGAGAGAGTTACACTCCTGAAAGCCGAAAAGAGCCATTTCAATTTGGGTGTTAAACCAAATATAAAAAACGAGACTCTGATATCAATTGTTAGGATCAAGAGTCGACACTAAGAGGGGTGGTTACTTAGTACAGCGATAAAATCATGTCTTCAAAAACTTCGTTTCGATAAAACCGATTTCGACGAAAACCTTTTCATAAAGATCTTAACTTGAAACACATTCATAAATGAATTAAAGGTAGTAAGCACTTAAAGAGGTTTGCAGTAAGGTAATATGTTAAACAAAAATGCAAACTAGAGAACACGCTAGTTTATAGTGGTTCGGTCGTCGTGACCTACATCCACTCCACCGATTCCTCTTCCGTCGAGGCCACCGGCATCCACTAACGATCTTCCTTTACTAGGCGAAGATCAACCTCCTTCTGACACCCCTCTTCTCCTTTTACTGGGTTTAGAAGACAACCCTTACAAGCACTCACACTCCTTTTACAAAATTCTAACACTTAGAACTTGAGGAGGGTTCTCACAAGAGATTTCTACAACATTTTTTTACTTTTAAATTCTCTGTGCTTGTGTGCTTTAACCGGAGATGAGAGGGATATTTATAGGCTTCAAGTTGATTCAAACTTAGAGCCTAAAACTTTTCCATCCCGGGTTCCCCGAGCACGGGTGGTACCACCGCCTGCGCTGGGCGGTACCACCGCCCAGTGTCAATCTGACGCTGACACTACCCTAGGCGGTACCACTGCCTAGGTCTAGCAGTACTATCACCTGGGGGCCAGTGCTGGGTGATACCACCGCCCAGACTAGCGGTACCACTGCCTAGCACCCTACTAGGGGCGGTGTGGTACCACCACCTGACATAGTCTCAAAGACTGTGCCACAACGGTGAGACTTCTTAGGGCACTATTTGGGCTTCTTATTGGGCCCAACACAATCCTTATATAGGCCTAGCTGGCCTTTAATTAGGTTGGCCCAAATCCAAGCCTAATTACGTACTAACTATGATCCCTAAGACATAATCTGAGCTAAACAAGTCCGTAAGTCTATTCTTCCGGCAAGCTTCCGGCGAATTTTCGACGATCTTTCGGCAATGTTCTGGCGGACTCCTAGTAAGCTCTTGGACTTCACGATGATCTTCTTAGAGAGTTCCGATAAGCTTCTCTGGCAAGCTCCAAGACTTCTCGGCTGGTTCCTCCAGAACTTTCGACGAACGTCCAAACTTTCGACGAACTCTCGAACTCCCAACGTAATCATGTCCTTGACTCCGGGACTTCATTTTACTTCATGCCTTGCTATCATAGTTAATTCTGCAAATGTAATAGCATACTTTGATCTAGACAATTAATACTAAGCAGGAATCAAGTTGTCCGGCATGTCATTGGTCCCTCGACACTTCGTCCGATTCTTTGGCGCATCGTCCTCTCTTATGGCCTATTGCCCAATCGGCCAGTTGACTCTACAACTCCGATATCCTTGGCGCAATATCTGCTCTTCTTGGCCTGATGCCCGAATCCATGACTCGAAGCCTTCTGTCGATACATCGACCGATCCACCGTCCCAACGTCCAATTTTCTGACATATTCCTCTGGCCCAATATGATTTTTCCTACTTTAACTATCTCATCCTGATCGAAGCATCCTACGTCACTCAAAACGTAAATTAAAACATAAACACATTTCAATTGGTTTCATCATCAAAATATGAGATTCAATAAGCCTAACTTTAGGTTACTAAATTGGCCTTCTAATAGGCCCAATTCAATCCTGATTCAGGTCCAATGGGCCTCTAATTAAGTTGGCATGATTACACCCAAAACCAACTCAATTAGACTTCTAAACTACTTCGATCAAGACTTAATAATTTACAATCATGAAGCATGTTGTCCGGCATGTCATTGTTCATCCGGCACTTCATACGAACCTCCGGTACATCGTCCTTTCTTTTAGCATATTTCCTTATCTATCAGTATATTGACCTCCACAACATTCAATCTTAGCACAATGTCTGATCCTTTTTGCCCAATACCCGATTTCCAACATTATCCACTCTATCTCAATATCTGATTCTCCTGCTTCAATCGATTTACCTTTCCATTATCAAAGTTTATCCTGCATCACTTATCTCGAACACTCATTAGATTATAAACTCATCAATTGATTTCATCATCAAAATTCGAGATTCAACAATCTCTCCCTTTTTAATGATAACAACCAATTGATGACGGAGTTTTAACTAAACTCTCTCTATCTATATGTCATATTAAAATAATCTTGAATTCAGAAAAAAATTTTGAATGCTAGATTTTGAATTTAAGTTGAAACAAATGATCGTAACTTTCTTTGCAAAGGTCATATCAAAATAATCATTTCACACTGCATAGTTAAGCCATCATTGCATTCATCATAACATCACATAATGAGTTAAGATATTATTGCATGCATAATTTCAAATCATCAAGGTATATCATAATATGCATAATTTCAATTCATCATAACTTCTCCCCCTTTATCAATAACAAAATGGAAGGAAGTGCATGTGTTTTACTTCTCTTTGAAGTATGCAAGTTAGTAAGTTTTTACTTCTCTTTGAGATGTGTAAGCTAGCAAGTTTTTGCTTCTCTTAAGATATGCAAGCTAGCAAGTTTTTTTTCTTCTCTTGAGATGTGCAAGTTAGAATGTCTCTTTCTCCCCTTTGTCATTATTAAAAAGAAGGGAAGGAAATAATGGTGGAAAATTTACATCAATATTCCAATCATAACATAAAAATTATTAATATCAAAAATAAATTTAAATAATGAAAGATCAAGTTGTGAATACTGAAAGATCATGATTTATTTTGGCAAACCTCTTCCTTTGTAAATAGTGAAAAGAAAGAATCATAGAAGATCAAATAGTAAACAATCTTGATTTAAAAGAAAACTCAAGTCATGAAAATCGAGAAATCAAGATAATAATCCATAAAATATATTAGAAGAATTCATGTGTTTGGAAGATTCAACATGCCTAATTCTCTTCTAATGAAATCGAATTGTTCCTCATTCAATGGTTTCATAAAAATATCTGCTAATTAATGTTTTATGTCAATAAAATCTAAAGATATATCATGATTATTAACATAATCCCTAATAAAATGATATCTAATATCAATATGTTTAGTCCTAGAGTGTTGAATGAGATTCTTTGTTAAATAAATTACACTAGTATTATTACATTTTATAGGAATGTTTTTCAAGTAAAATCGATAGTCTTCTAAAGTATTTTTCATTCATATTACTTGTGCACAACATGCATCTACTGCTACATATTTAGTCTAGGCTATAGATAATGTAACATAATTTAATTTCTTGGAAGACCAAGAAATAAGTGCATGGCCTAAAAGTTGACATGTTCTAGAGATACTTTTTCTATCTATTCTACATCTAGCAAAGTCAACATCAATATAAGCAATTAAATCAAAATTTTTAGATTTTGGATACCATAATCATATATTATGAGTTCCTTTTAAGTATCTAAAAATCCTTTTAACTGCTTTATAATGAGATTATTTAGGATTGGATTAAAATCTTGCATAAAGTCTAATACTAAATATTATATTAGGTCTAGTTGTAGTAAGATATGGTAAGTTGTCTATCATACCTCTATAAGTCTTTTGATTAAAGTATTTTCTATCATTGTTCATATCTAATTTTATATAAGTGCTCATTAGTATGTTAATGGCCTTAGCACTATCCATGTGAAATCATTTTAACAGATCTAAAGTATACTTAATTTGACTAATAAAAGTTTCATCACTTAGTTGCTTAATTTATAATCCTAAGAAAAATGTCAGTTCACCTATTAAACTCATTTCAAATTCTCGGCTCATACTTTTAGCAAATGATTCATACAAATATTCATTTATGGAACCAAAAATAATATCATCAATATAAATTTAAATAATAAGAATATTATTTTTAAAATATTTAATAAATAATGTGAGATCGACCTTACCTTTCAAAAAATTATTCTTAATAAGAAATGAGCTAAGTCTCTCATAGAAGCCCTTGGGGCTTGCTTCAACCCACAAAGAGCCTTAGATAACTTAAAAACATAGTTTAGAAAAAGAATATTTTTAAATCTAGGTAGTTGCTCAATATAAACTTCTTCGGAAATACAATCATTAAGAAAAGTACTTTTAACGTCCATTTGAAATAACTTCAAATTTTTACAACATGTATAAGCAAAGAGTATCCTTATAGCTTTAAGTCTTATCACAAGAATGAAGATTTCTTTATAGTCTATATCTTCTTCCTGGTTGAAACATTTGGCCACTAATCTAGCTTTATTTTTAATCACGATACCAAGTTCATCTTGCTTATTCCTAAAGACCCATTTAGTGTCAAATACAAGATAATCACTAGGTCTAGGAACAAACTTCGAAACCCATGAGTCATCTTTAAGAGCATTGTCAATACATTTAGATTCAATTTGAGATAAAAAAGCAACATTTGCATAAAATTTTTTGATTGAAAAATGAGTTTGAACACCTTTTAATGTATCTCTAATGATTAGCTCCTTAGAATGTATATCTACATACTTCTATTCTTTGGGTAAGGATTCTTTGGAAGTAGATGCATGCAAGTTGCTTGGGAGAAGAGAATTTTCAATCAAATTCAATGTATCAAATTTAAAATCATTATCAAAATTATTTTTCTTAAATTTGAAAAACTTATTAAAAATAACATGGATAGATTCCTCGATAACCAAGATTCTTTTATTAAAAAATCGATAAGCTTTAGAAATAGAGAAATATCCAAGAAAAATATCTTCATTAGATTTTGCATCAAATTTTCGTAAGGTGTCCTTTTCATTTAAAATAAAAAATTTATAACCAAAAACTCTAAAATATGAAATATTTGGTATTTTATTATTTCATAACTCATAAGGAGTTTCAGATAGTAGTGATATTATGAGAACTCTGTTAATAACATAGCATGTCGTGTTAATGACTTCGGCCCAAAAATATTTAGATAAGTTATATTTATAAAGCATAGTTCTTGTCATCTCTTGTAAACTCCTATTTTTTTCTCTCAATAAGTCTATTTTATTATAGATTTCTTGGAGTAGAGAAATTATTGTCATACTCATTTGAATCATAAAATTCTTGAAAATTATGATTTTTAAATTCACCATCATGATCACTACGAATAAAAAAATCATAAAACTCATTTCATTTTAAACTTATTTCCAAAACTTCATAAAACTTTTAAAACAATCACTTTTATGTGTCAAGAATTATGTCCAAGTATATCTACTATAATCATCAACAATCACAAAAGCATATTTACTATCTCCTAGATTTGTGATATCAATTAGTCCAAATAAATTCATGTGAACTAATTGTAATGGTCTAGAGGTACTTAATTGATTTTTAGGTTTAAATCTACTCTTTATTTGTTTATCTAGTTGGCATGTATCACAAACTTTATCTTTGACAAATTTAATTATAGGCATATCTCTTACAAGTTCTTTAGTTGTAATTTGTGAAATCAATTTTGTACTTGCATAACCTAATCTTCTATGTCAAAGCCATACATCATCATTTAAAATCAAAAAATAAGTTTCATACAAAAATCATCCAAACCAATAATATACACATTATTACTCCTTAAGGCAATCATAGATTTATTTTTGTGTGATATCTCTATAACACAAGCATTAGATTCAAATTTAATGGTATATCCCTTATCATACAATTGATTAATGCTTAGTAAGTTACGTTTTAAACTATCTACTAATAAAATATCTTTAATCAAGATATTTGATTTGTCACCTATATTTTCTTTATCAATAATTTTTTCTTTGTTGTTGTCTCCAAAGGTGACATATTATTTACCTTGGCTAGTGAGCTTAGAGAAATGTATTGGATCTCCGATCATGTGTCTTGAGCATCCACTATTAAGATACCATCTCTTGCTCCTAGCTTTCGATAGTAGACATATCTACAAGAAATGGGGTTTGCTTTAGGTATATATTTAACTTTAGGTCCTTCATGATTAGATCTCTCTATCTTGACTTTTGGCATTAAGTCATTTATAGTTTTTTTACCAATAATTTTTCCTTTGTTGTTATCTCCAAAGGTGACATTATTTATCTTGGCTAGTGAGCTTAGAGAAATGTATTGGATCTCCGATCATGTGTCTTGAGCATCTACTATTAAGATACCATCTCTTGCTCCTAGCTTTCGATAGTAGACATATCTACAAGAAAGGGGGTTTGCTTTAGGTATACATTTAACCTTAGGTCCTTCATGATTAGATCTCTCTATCTTGACTTTTGGCATTAAGTCATTTATAGTTTCTTTAGAAACCCAAACTAATTTATGCGAGTTATATTTTTTAAATAAATATTTATAAGCATAATGACCATATCTACCATAAAAATTACATTTAACTTTAGGGAGAATACGTAATGTGGATCCTTTAATAAATATAGTTGGCTTTTGTTCAGTGTTACTACTCACAAAGCCGATTCCTTCCTTTATAATAACACATTTTTCCTTTTTACTAAGTCTAACTCTTCACATTTAGTGTAAGAAGTTAACATGCAATTGTCATACTCATTTTTTAATTTATCAAATATACTAGAGAGAGAAACATGATCCTTTTTTAGTAATTTATATTTCTTACCAACTAATTTAAGTTCATCATACAAATCATGAAATATATCAAGTAATTCATTATAAGGTAAAGATGTTTCAGTTGAGTCATACATCTTATTATTGAAGGCCATCAATATATAGTTAGCCACTTCATCTTCATTGGTTTGCTCTTCGTCTTCTAATACACTTGATTCATCCCAAGTCACATTGAGTACTTTCTTCTTCTTTTATGCTAGCAGCTTCTTCTTTAGTTGTGGACACTCATTTTTTAAGTACCCCAACTTCTTACATTCATAGCAAATGATTGTTTCTATTTTTAGTTCATTTTTATTCTTGGAGTCTTGTTTTATAAGATTTATTTTATTCTTTTTCATAAACTTTTTAAAATTTCTTGTGATGAGTGTCAAGTTATCATCATCACTTGAGCTTTCGCTCGAGTGGTCTTCTTTGGTTCTCAATGCAATATATTTTCTATTCTTTAGAAGATTATTCTCTTGTTCATTATACGTCTTGCGAGTTATTTCATAGGCCACTAATAATCTTATAAGTTCTTTAAGAGGAAAATTATTAAAGTCTTTTATTTCTTGAATAGTAGTTACCTTTAAATCCTAACATTTTGGAAGAGATTATAAAATTTTATTAACAAGTTTAAGATTAGTATAACATTTACCAAGAGCTTTTGAACCATTGACAACATCCGTAAAACGAGTGTACATGTCATAAATGGTTTCACCTTGGCTTCATTCTAAATAATTCATAACTATACATCAAGAGATTAATCTTAGATTCTTTAACTCTATTTATATCTTTATTAGTAACTTTAAGTGTGTGCCAAACATCATGTGTAGTTTCACAAGTAGAAACATGATTAAACTCATTTTTATCTAAAGCACAAAATAAAGCATTCATAGTTTTAGTATTTAAAGAAAACATTTTCTTCTCTAGATCATTTCATTCATTCATTAGTCTAGAGGATTTTTAAAAATCACATTCAATGACATTCCATAAATCAAAGTCCATAGAAATAAAAAAAAATCTATATTCATATCTTCCAATACATATAATCTATTCCATTAAACATTGAAGGATGAGTGATAGAGTGACCCTCTTAATTGATAGATAAAGTCATTTAATCTTTCTTGAGTGTTAAACCAAATGATAGAACTTGGCTATGATACCAATTGTTGGGATCGTAAAAGCACTAAGAGAGAGGGTGAATTAGTGCTTTCAAAATGGAGAAATGATTCAAAAAATTCATTCGATAAAATCAGTATCGAAAATATGTTTAACTTAGAATATGAGTAGTGTAGTAAGTAATTAAATCAATAAACAATAGCAATGAAGAGTATAAAAGAAAATACACACTGAATTTATAGTAGTTCGGTTATCGAGACTTACGTCCACTCTCGATGCTTCTTTTGTCGAGGCCATCGGCTTTCACTAACAATCTTCTTTTCAATGGATAAAGATTGATTACCCTATTTACAACTCTTTTCTCCTTTTTGCAGGCTTAAAGAGGGAACCTTTATAACTCTCTTTTATAAATAATCCTCACACCTCCCTTAGAATGACTTAGAGGCTTAAGGAGGAAATAACTCAACACTTCCAATAGAGTTTACGCACTTAGAATCACAAGTTTTTCATCCTTTTTTATTGTTATATCAAGCAAGAATGAGTGGGTATTTATAGGTCCCAAATGGCTTCAACAATGGAGGTAAAATATCTCATCCTCGGGTTTTCAGGGAATTGGTGGCACCATCGCCTGCTACATTGAGCACTAGCTATACTATCGCCTACCTGGGTAGTACCACCATCGAGTTTTCCGAAAACATATACTATGTATTTTCTAGCTCACAAGCGGTTCCACCACCTAATCTGATGATGCCACCGCTTGACCCAACTTCAGGTCATTGAATTGGCTTTTCAATAGGCCCGATTCAGCCCTGATTCAAATCCAATAGGCCCCTAATTAAGTTAGCATGGTTACACCCAAAACCAACTCAATTAGACTTCTAAACTACTTTGATTAAGACTTAATAATTTATAATTATGAAGCACATTGTCTGTCATGCCATTGTTCATCTGATACTTTGTCCGAATCTTCAGTGCATCGTCCATTCCTTCGGCTTATTGTCTGATCTATCGATATATTGACTTCCATAACATCCGATCTTGGCACAATGCCTGATCTTTCTAGCCTAATGCTCGATTTTTGACATGATCCACTCCAGCCCAACATCTGATTATCTTGCTTCAATCGATTTGTCTTTCCATTATCGAAGTTTGTCCTACATTACTTATCTCAAACACTCATTATATATAAACTTATCAATTGACTTTATCGTCAAAATCTAGGATTCAACACTATCAAGATACCATTTCTTGCTCCTAGCTTTCGATTAGAGATATATCTACAAGAAAAAGTGATTTGCTTTAGGTACCTATTTAACTTTAGGTCCTTCATGGTTAGATCTATCTTTCTTGACTTTTGACATTAAATCATTTATGATTCCTTTAATAACCCAAACTAATGTATGAGATCTTTATTTTTTAAATGAACATGTATAAACATAATGACTACATCTTCCACAAAAATTATATTTAACTTTAAGGGAAACATATAATATGGGTCTTTTTATAAATGTAGTTGGTTTTTGTTGAGTGTTACTACTCACGAAGCCAACTCCTTCCTTTCTATGTATATAACCTTTGTTATTAAGAATCATTCTTAATGATTTATTTTTAATTTTATTTTTTTTAATATTTGTTATAATAATATATTTTTCTTTTTAAATGAGTTTTACTCTTCATATTTAGTGCACGATGTTAACAAGCAATTGTCATACTCATTTTCAATTTATCAAATTCACTAAAGAGAGATACATAATCCTTTTTTAGTAATTTATATTTTTTTATTAATTATTTTAAATTTATTATATAAATCATGAAATGTATCAAATAATTCATCATAAGATAAGGAGATTTTAAGTAAGTCACATACCTCATCGTTGAAAGTCATCAATGCATAGTTCACTACTTTGTCTTTATTGGTTTGCTCTTCATTTTTTGATGCACTTGATTCATCCCATGTTACCTTAAATGCTTTCTTCTTATTTAGGAACTTCTTCTTCTACACTAATTTTTAAAGTACCTTGGCTTTTTACATTCTTAACAAATTACTATATCATTTTTAAGTTTTTTTTCTTAGATTCTCATTTTGTAGAATTAGTTTTATTCATTTTCATAAACTTTTTAAATCTTCTTGTAAAAAGTGTTATGTTATAATTATCACTTGAACTTTCGCTCGAGTGGTCTTTTTTAGTTCTAAGTGTAATATCCTTCCTATTCTTTGGAATGTTTTCCTTATGCTCATCATGTATCTTAAAGTCATTTCATAGGTCATTAATGATCAGCCAAGTTCTTCAAGGGGAAAGTTATTCAAATCATTTGCTTCTTGAATTGCAATTATCTTTGGATCCCAACTATTTTGGAAGAGATCTTAAAATTTTATTAACTAATTTAATATTAGTGTAACATTTACCAAGAGCTTTAAAACTATTAACAACATTCGTAAAACGGGTGTACATGTCACCAATGGTTTCGCTTAGCTTCATTCTAAATAATTCATAACTATGTACTAAAAGATTAATCTTAGATTCTTTTACTCTATTTGTACCTTCATGAGTAACTTCAAGTATGTGCCAAATATCATATGCAGTTTCATATATAGAAACATAATTAAACTCATTTTTATCTAAAGCACAAAATAAAGAGTTCGTAGCTTTAGTATTTAAAATAAATATTTTCTTCTCAAGATCATTCCATTCATTCAGTGGGTTAGAGCATTTTTGAAAACCAAACTTAACAACATTCCATAGATCAAAATGTATAGAAAGAAAAAAATCAGCATTCATGTTTTTCAATACGTATAGTTTGTCTCATTAAACATAGGAGGATGAGTGATAGAGTGACTCTCTTAATTGCTAGAAAAAGTCATTAAATCTCTCTTGGATGTTAATCCAACTAAGAGAACTAAGCTCTGATACCAATTGTTAGGATCGTAAAGGCACTAAGAGAGGGTGAATTAGTGCTTTCGAAATAAAGTTTCGATTTATAGTGGTTCGGTCGTCCCGACCTATGTCTACTCCTGATTCCTCTTCCCTCGAGGTAACCGATTTTCACTAATAATCTTCATTTCAATGGGCGAAGATCAATTACCCTTATAATAACTCTTTCTCCTTTTCACAAGCATAGGAGAGAACCTTCACACCTCTCTTTTACAAGAGACCTCACACCTCTCTTAGAATGACTGCTAAACTCAAGAAAAAAGAGGCTCAATACTTTTCAAGAGAGTTTACATACTAAAAATCATATGTTTTTATGTTTTTTTTCTTGCTTCACCAAGCAAGAATGAGTGGGATATTTATATACCCCAAATGACTTCAACAATAGAGCCAAAAATTTAAATCCCTGGATTTTCATGGTACTAGCAATACTATCGCCTACGTCGAGCGATACTATCACTTGACAAAGCTTGGGAACTAGGGCTCTAATGGTACCATTGCCTGCGTGGATGGTACTACCGCTTGATAGTCTAGCGGTACTATCGCCTGCTTGAGCGGTACCACCACTTGACAACTTATGAACCTAAGCTCTAGCGGTACTATTGCTTGCTTGGGTGATACCACCACCTAACAACCTAGGAACCTAGGCTCTAGAGATACCATCGCCTGCCTAGATGGTACTATTACCTAGCACAACTCCAGGATATTGAATTGGCCTTTCAATAGGCCCAATTCAGTCCTGATTCAGGCTCAATGGGCTCCTAATCAAGTTGACATTGTTACGCCCCAAAACTAACTCAATTAGACTCTAAACAACTTTGATCAAGACTTAACAATTACAATCATGAAGCTTACGTTATCCGGCATGTCATCTATTCATCCAGCACTTCATCCGAATCTCCGGCGCTTCGTCCTTTCCTTCAACGTATTGCTCGATCCATCAATATGTTGACCTTCTGCAACATCCGATCTTCTTGGCGCAATGCCCAATCCTTCCGACCTAATGCTCAAACTCTAACATAATGCACTTCAGCTCAACGTCTGATTCTTCTACTTCAATGATTTGCCTTTTCATGATCGAAGTTTCTCCTACATCACTTATCTCAAATGCTCATTAGTCCATAAACACATTAACTGATTTCATCATCAAAATCTGGGATTCAATAAAACTGACGCAATTCATTGATCTTTTTATTGATCATTATAATGTTATAGCTTATTTTTATAGGCATAAGTATAAGAAAAAAATTAAAATTTTATTAAATCAAATATATGATCGATTTATCTTTTCAAAAAAAAGATAATATTCGTGATTGATATAATTTTATCCTAGTAGAGATCAATCTTCATGAATCCTAATCAAATTTTATAATTTTTAATCATAATTATAATTTTTTTTTAAATTTTTATATTTTTTTATGTTCATTGAGTAAACTATAAAACTTGATTAGAATTATTGTGATGTTACTATGTGACAACCTATGATATTTGCAAAATATCTCTTAAATTAATTAATTAATTTAAATAAATGATAAAGTAGATTGGTTTAGCATCGAAAGGTATCATCCCTGAAAACCTTGGTGGCAAGGGTAATCTTATTATACTCACCAAGTATTGCAAGAACACTAAATAATGTTATTATACTGGTTTGCACTATCCTCCTGAGCCTGCGTCCTCATTAAATATACAATAAGATGAACACAGTCTCTCGTTGTCATCCTTATCGAATGTGGTGACCACGCATGCATGTGGTGCGTGACATCAAACCAATGACATGCATGTGGTGCGTGACATCAAACCAATGACGCTGATGACGGTGGTGTCATGACGACGATACATTAAAAGCTTCTTTCTTTATTTTTTGTCTTCCCAACCGAGTACCAGTCGCCAGCTTAAGACTTAATGGAGGTAGACATGCGAATCTGTTCCCTCCTGTTCCCATCGCAGCTCCTTTCACACTGGCACATATAAAACCAGTTGACAGATGCCAGCGTACGGCTTAATGGAGGTGACATGTGAACCTGGTGCCTCCTGTTCCCATTGCATGCAAGCCCCTTTCAACATCATCGTGATCCATCTTATTTAATTTCGGTATCTATCTGATACACTCGATGTGTCAGGAACTAGATCTTAACTGGTGGCATGAAGAATTTTTTATTCCTCTGCTTTACCGCGTTATCATCCCCATCATTTTTCGTGCATCATCCTAAGCAGGGTCTAAAAGATAATAAAATAATAATATAATGATGTGGATAGTAAATGATTCAATGATATCCATTTGTATAATTTCTATTGAAGTGGGATAGGATCTAAGGATTTTTTATTCGAATCAAACCATGGATTGAATAAGAAAGATAATGAATTTTATTTGAATCGAACTTCTAATGTAAAAAATATTATAAATGTTTCATAAATAAAAACCCTCATGATTTTTAAAGTCGATAAAATTTTCTCTCATTATAAATTTCATTGTTGTGGATGGTGGCATGTAGAATGGTATTCTTTCTTTAATCTGGTCAGATTAATCAGTTTCTCAAATGTCACATGATTGGATAAAAATAAAAATAAAAAAGGTTCATTAACTGAAGGAATTATCCTCTTAGTTAAGAGGATAATTGTTAATTTCCATAACTGAAGGAAGTCTTCATTTTATTAGTAATATTACTGACTCGAATAAAAAGAAATAGATATTGCAAAGTTAATAGACCAATAAAATGAAAGTTTGTAAAGTATGGATGAGAAGGACTTCTGCCTAAAAATTTGCATTCCTTTACAAGTTTGATAGGCCTTTTGTATGTGCTTCTGCACCCACTGTATTATTTGGCAGCCCATGCATACACATACTTTATGAAGTAGCTAATCTTCACACGTTTTGTGTTGACTATACTCTCTATGCATATGATACATTATATACCAGCTGGTGCTTAACAAGTGTGGAAACACAGTTTCGTCACATGAAATGAAGATATCAAACAAATTCCTTTTTGGAAACGTCATATGGATTTCTTTAGGATGATGATTAAATGCTTTTGGAAACGTCGTGTGAGAAGATTTTGACTCCACAATCTCATCGGACAAAGACAAAGCGAACATTGTCAACCGTTGAGGTCATCTTCCTTTTTGTCTAACCCGCAAGCTTTCTCTTGTGGGATCGTCTAATCCACCTCTTAGCACAGATTTCTTGGATCAATCTCCCATCAATTCTTGCTCGTAGATTATGTCCAAGTTAGAACCCGATGATGACGATTGCAACAATGATGTTGATGTTGATCTGATGAAGAAAGAAACAACAGTGAGACTTCATGAGAGCCACCTTCCCAGCTCGTGAAAGCATCTTCCTAAGTAGCTTCCGGGATTTGGGCATAAAGCTCGGACAGAACAGCTCAACCAAGCCTTTTGTTTGATGTACACTTACATCAGATACGACCGAAACAAAGTCTTATATATACTGCCAAAACTCCTAGAAAACGTATTTTAATTTGTAGTAGAAGCTTCCGATTAATCTACCGAAGCTGGTCAAACATCCTCTACTTATATAAGGAGAGACGCCAGATCTGAAACCTGGACAACCTTTGGTGGAGTGGAAGAGACGGATCAGAAACATTTCATGGAGAATTCGCTCGTCGACTCTGTGATCCGGGAGATGGAACAAGCGTTTGAGCTCACAACAAAGCTTCAGTCGCTCGTTGAGCTTGGCAACTACAGCGATACACAGAAGGAGTCAGCCAGGATGGTCTCCCGAGAGCTGCTGCAGACCTGCAATGCGACACTCTCCATGTTGAAGTCTCGCAGAACTAATGTCAAGATCGAGTATGGAAGTCAATACCTGCTCGCTCCCCGTGAGATTCCCATCCGAACAGATCGAAGAACACAGTAAGCCCCAAAATGAATCAAAAGTTGAAGATAACTCAGAAATGTTTAGGATCTCATGCTATCCTATTTCCTTCTGTGATCCTTTCTTTGACTTAACTTGATTTGTTGTGTCACCAGCTATCCAAGAAAAGTGGTAACTGCTACACCTTATAGTGATGGCCACCAATGGAGAAAATACGGGGAAAAGAAGATCAATGGCTGCATCTTTCCCAGGTTTGTTTGCTTATTTACACAATTACATATATAAACCGAAGATTTTTGTAGATTAATCATCTGTTTTCTGGATCTACTTCACAGTATGTTTACCTTTTTATATTTCCCGGACTTGTCAAACTGCATTCTAAGACTTGGATATCATTGTGATGCAATGTTTTACATTTTCAACTACACATATCATTGTGATGACAATGAGGGTTCTCATGAAATCTTATCATAAGAGGATGGAGAAACTCTATCCAATAATTCTTAACAGTTAATCTCTTCCCCATAAAGGATGGTGATAGATGCCTGCCTGGACAGTAAAATAACACATTTAATATGCCAATCGATGACTACATAAATGTCGATGTCAGTGCTCTTTTAATAGTCCTATTTGACTCGTATGCCCGTTCTACAGGAGCTACTACAGATGCACCTACAGCGAGGATCAAAGATGTGAAGCGAAGAAGCAGGTGCAGCAACAGGACCGTGGCGTCCCATCTTTGTTTCTCGTCATCTACAAGGAAGAACACACATGCAAACCTATGGCAGTGGAAGGCTGCCGATCATTCGAACAGCTGCAACTGCCGGGCTGTGGAGAATACACCTGCAATACTTCCTTCCCCTTAACTCAAGTTACAGCATCGACAACTCCTCCACCAGTTGATTCATTCTCGCTTCGATTTGATGATTCAGAAGACTCACTAATGCGCACTGCGGTGAGAAGCATCACCGAAGGAACCATTGCATGGCGCCGGAACGACAAAGGCAGCGTTTCCTGTAGCGAGCTTGCCTCGGCAGACCTGGAGTTCCTTGAGTCCACGGAACCACTGCACCCAAGCTTGTCGGCTGTTCATGATGGTGACGACGAAGACCACTCACCAAGATCACTTGGTTTGGACACGGATTTCTTCGGATTCGATCTTGATGACATGGAACTGTTTGGAACTCCGTACTAGGTGAGAAGTAAGGGTCTTCTCGTCTGATTCATCCACGAATTCTGTAGTAAATTTCGAGAGCGAGAACAGTAGCTTAGTCAATATTCTTAGCCATCAAAGTGTCACGTTGGATCGATGACCTTCCTTGAGAAAGGCATTCTCTTAGTCTTCATTTATTTTCTTCTTTGTTTATCTTCGTTTATGTTGTTCAATTTGGTGGGGAACTTCTTCTATGATCCAATCGTGAAGAATTATGCATCAACTTCTTCTTTTATCTTCTTAAGAACTGTTCCACAAATTATTACTAAAAACATAAGAAAATATAAGTGACTAACAGACTGTGAAGTTGCAATTATTGCAAGATTTTTTTGTTTTCTTTTGGTAAAAAATGTGGATAAAAAAGATCTAAATTGACTAGTTATAATCCAATCTTGTTTAACCACAATAGCAAGTATTGCTACGTATGGATTATAGTAACCGAGGAATGTATAAGTTGAATTGATATAAACTTAAATTTAATTTCCTCAAGATCACAATACAAATGCTGATCTACAATGCCCAGTGAAGATTTTTCTTGAGATGATCTAGAACAAAGGATGAATTTGTAGAAGAGGAGTGTGTTGGGCTGACAACCCAAAGTGGGTTCAGCTCATGGTGAGCTCTATCAATCCACACCCTTTTGACCTAACCTTAGATCAATATAAGGGGGGTATGGTGACTGCGTTTTAATGCGAAGGTGGCTGCGTATTTTGGTAGAAAATGGCAGCAACGTGGTGATCTTCGCAACAGTAAAGAGGAGAAGAAAAAGGTAGAAAAACAAGAGAAAGAATGGGAAGAAAATAAAGATAATGTAGAGAGTGTTCTCATCTCAGGTTAGATCAAATTAGACTCTTGTTATAATTACTTGGGGAGATTTTAGATATTATGGACAGTGACGTGATCCTTGTATCCCAGTTATTCTCTTGTGATTGTTGCTAGGGTTTAAGGTAAGATATTGAGATTTGTATATTCATTATTCTCATAATGGATTATCTCTAGTTTACCCGTCGTTTTTACCCTTTACATTAGAGGGGTTTTCCACGTATATCTTGGTATTCTATTTTATTATAATTTCATTTAATTCCGCTACATATCATGGCCTACTAGTATTTGTTCATATACAAAAGTTATTCCACTTTATATCCCATCAGAGTGTATATGTTGTTACATATAGAATTAGAGTGTATATCCCATCAGAGTGTATATACGATTGACATGTAATTTCTAATCCACCTTCTCCGGTAATGAGTTCAAGATTATTCATTAGCCTACCATTAGGTTCTTTTTATTTGGGATTTACCTAGTATTGCAGTTTGATTAGACTAATTTAGGACCATATAATGGATGACAATGCTGATGGCGACGACAATAATGACGAAACTAGAAACGATTAATAACATTTTTAAGTGTGTGATATTCTCACATAAAGGAGTTATACGAATTTGACATGGACAACTGCTAATTCTTTGTTCCCGAATCACCAAAGTTGAACCACCTCCCACATGAACATCACCAGCGTCTTCTCTTTTCCCCAACGCACTGAACCGAGAATTCCGAATGAGACACTATTTATTGTATATTCTCAGAAAAATAATGTTTCCTCAGCAAATGCACGTGACCACGTGACAAGATAAAGAAAGAGACGGACATCGCCCAGGTAAGATGAATGGTGTGGGAGAATTGTCCATCGCTGCCAATCTTAATGTACTCTATCTACCGCTCCTTCTCACCTTGATTTAAATTGTACACGTCATGTTGGGTTAGGATACGTCATGGGCACAGGGACATGATGATGATGACGACGACGACGACATGACCACAGCTGATGCTAAAGAACGACAAAATGATGACGATCGATGGTGATGGCACCACTATGATAAAATATAATTATTTACTATTATGTAGGTAAATCTTTAAGTATTTACAGATAATTATTATTATAAATTATAAATTATTTAGTTATATTTATATGTCTTTCGTAATTAGAGAGATATATGTTAGTATAAAAACTGTAATATGTTATATAAAATATAAAAATAATTTTTTATGTCTGGATTGAAATCAAATAATATTAGATTTATTTTTACAATGTTTACCTTTTGATGTCATCTAAATTGAGATTTCTGTGTGATCTATAAAGACACGGACTCTAGATCCAAAATCTATTGTCAATCTGAAAATTAGACTTTCCTTCTGCTCTTTTTATATCATTTTATAGGACTATAATTTAGGGAGGTTGAGAGAAAAACTGTAATATCTCAATTCGTCCTCTATGAGATGAGTAACATCATCTTTCAGCCCTTACAAGTCATGTCTATTTACAAAAAAAAAGTAGATGATCTAAGATAAATTATTATGAGAGTTCTTCCTATTAAGGGTATCCCTTAAGGAATCATATTTTAAATAAACTTTTTTTCTATTGACTAATATCTATTATCAGAATCCAATTGGTTCTATTATATATCTTATCTAAATATAAAGGATCACATAATCTAACAATATCCACTATATTAAATTATATTGGAGTTGAAAGAGATATATTTAAACTCTGTTAGTTTGGGTTTAGAGATTTCTATTAAAAATTAAATCTATGAAAACAATTAATCTTAAAAAAAATATCTTTTTATAGCGTGATATAAGGTGATGAATTGAGATCATGATTAATGTTGATTATCGAAAATAATTATACACATCATTTGATCATAAATGAGACTGTCAAAGTTATGTATTATGCCTAACTCGACGGATGTAAGTGATAGATAATTTCCTTGATGTTATGTGGCCAACCAAGTTGAGATGAGCGTATCTCCTAGCCCTTTGCAATACATTGGTCGAATGGGATTGTCATGTCAGTGGGAATATAACACGTCAGCATGATGTCCTCTGATCCACTTGTCAATTTTTTTATCATTAATAATGTTCAAAACCAATGGCAATTGCAAATAGAAAAATAAAGAAAGATTCCGATCTCGATAATTACGCTTCGAAATGACCCCAAACATCGTTCACATCTCACGATGCATGCGGTCTAATTAAACATGTAATTTTGGTCAACCTCTGTCACTAACCAAAGTTTCCACATGACTGAATGCTTAACAGTACATGTAAGGTAGCATTCTTCCTAATCTAATGCCTCAGGTTTCGTTCAGTCACATGCATATTATTATTACCATTATTATTACGAGCTTAAAACATACATGATTATAAGGTGAAAAAGCAAAAGCTAGCTACGATAAGTTGAATACGATATATCTTTTTCTTGAGATAAATTCTTGAAAAAAATTTATAATTCCTGTATAATAACTTTTTTATTAAAAAAATAATTTTACGCTTGTCTCTCACATCATCACCTTCACATATGTTCCCTCACCCTCTGCTCGTCACCATCGTGCACCCCATCTGTCTTCACATTTGCCTCCATGTTCGTCTCCATTGGTTATTGTGTTCGTCGTCGCCTTTAACCAGCATTATCATCTCGTTTCCTTATACTATCTGTTATATCTCGTATTTTGATGATGAAACTACTTGATATATATTTATGATTTAATCTGTGTTTTGAGTAACGCAGGATGCTTCGATCAGGATGAGACAATTGACGCAGGAGGAATTGACGTTGCGCCGGAGGATTCACGTCAGGATATTGGATGGTAGAACGCTTCGGACGTCGGGCATCGGGCCAAGGATAGCGGAATTGCGCCAAGGATATCGGGGTTGCGGAGGTCAACCGCCGATTGGGCAACAAGCTGCAAGAAAGGACGATGCATTGAAGAATCGGAAGAAACGCCAACCAATGACGTACCGGGCAACAGAATGTCAATTCGCGTTGTAATAATTGTCTAGATCGGAGTAGAGTTTTAGCTTGTGTGTGCAGGATTAACTACGATAACGACGAAGACATAAAGCAAAACAAAGTGTCGGAGTCAAGCACGAAGGATTCATTGTGAGTTCGAGAGTTCGACGGAAGTCCGAAGATTCGTCGGGAATGCTGCCGGAACTAGCCGAGAATGAGTAGGGAGCTTGCCAAAGGGTTTTTCGGAAGCTCGCTGAAAGGTTCGTTGGAAGTTCGCGGAGCTCACCAAGAAAGATCGGAGCTTGCCGAAGAAGCTCGTTGGAACTCGTCAAGATCAAATCGTGAAGTCTAGGAGCTTGCCGGGAGTCCGCAGAATGGTTTCCGAGAGTTTATCGGAAAACCGTCGGAAGTTCGCCGGAAGCTCACCGGAAGAAGTCTTGACTTACGGACTTTGTAATAGTTTAGAAAATGTCTTTAAATTCGTAGTTAGCACGTTACTTAGGGTTAGGATTAGGTGTTAATCCTATAAACCAAGTAGGGGCCAATTGGGCTCTAGTTCGGACTGGTTTGGGCCAATTTTTTAGCCCAACCAGTGAGCTAAAATAGTGTAGGCGGTGGCACCGCCAGATTTGGCGATGGCACCGCCTAGAACACGAGAGCCAGGCGGTGGCACCGCCAGCATCGGGAACCAAAGAGAATTCAAATTTTGGAGCCCAAATTTGAATCCTCTTGAGGCCTATAAATACCCCTCAAATCTCAGTTGAGATCACAACCTTTTGAAATGCAATAGTTTGAGTTAAGAGCCTTAGAATAGTTTTTGCAAGCCTTGTTTTTCATATTGCTTAAGTGTTCACCTCCTCCCATCTTGTTGAAAAGAATTGTAAGAGTGTGAACCACTTGTAAAGGTTGTAAGAGGGGTATTAGTCCTTCCCCTACAAGAAATTTGCTAGTGGAAGTTGGAAGCCTCTTCGAAGAAGGCTTCGCAAGTAGATGTAGGTCATTGTGACCGAACCACTTTAAAAACTGCTGCGTTATCTGGTTTGCATCCTACTCTTGCCATTTACATACTGCAAACTTCTCTACTTAGTTACTACGCTTCCATATGTTTCTAAGTTATCAAGCTTCTAAAATCTGTTTCCATTGATATTGCTTTTCATCGTACGAAAGATTTATCAAAACCGAAGTTTTAATCCGCTGCACTAATTCACCCCCCCCCCTCTTAGTGCCGCTCCGATCCTAACAATTGGTATCAGAGCCTGGTATTTCTCATTTCAGATTTACACCCGAGAGAAATGGCTCTTCATGGCTTTTAAGAGGGTTTATCGGTTTTTCGTCCACCGTTGTTTAACGGATTGGACTACACTTATTGGAAAACTCGAATGAGAGTTTTCTTGATTTCTATGAATTTGGATTTATGGAATATCGTTGAAAACGATTTTCAATTTCCCTCTAAACCGATGAACGAATGGTCGGATTTGGAGAAGAAGTATTTTTCTTTAAACGCAAAGGCTATGAATGCCTTATTTTGTGCTTTGGACAAAAATGAGTTCAATCGGATTTCAACGTGCGAAACGGCTTTTGATATTTGGCGAACACTTGAAATCACGCACGAGGGAACTAGTAGAGTCAAAGACTCGAAAGTTAACATTTTAATACATGATTTCGAGCTTTTTCGAATGAAGCCGAGCGAAACCATTGTTGACATGTACACCCGTTTTACGGATGTCGTCAATGGTTTACAAGCTCTTGGCAAATGTTTCTCGAATTTTGAACTTGTTAGTAAAGTTTTACGATCACTTTCTAAAGCTTAGGAATCAAAAGTAACGGCAATACAAGAAACAAAAGATTTAAATATTTTTCCACTTGAAAAACTTATCGGCTAATTGATGACATATGAAATGGTGCGCAATGCACATGATGAACACAATCAACACTTGAACCACCTTCCAAAGAATAGGAAGGATTTGGAACTCTGGACAAATGAATACCACTTGAGTGATGACTCAAGTGATGAGGACAATGATGAACTTGAACTTCGAACACCAACTCTTAATAAGTTCATTAAACAAAAATCTAAAATAAACAATGAACTTGAACGGAGGAAGAGGCCAAAGAAAAGGAAGGCACCCAAGGATGAATCAAGAACTTCCAAAGGTGAAACGGCGAATTGGGCTTTGACGGGCTTCGACTACAAGGTAAGTAACTCAACTCTCTTGAATTATTTTGAAATTACTTGAAGTTTTTCATGAGTGCTTAATTTAGATAGTAGGAATAGGAAATAAAAAAATTATTTTTCAAAAATTATATCCTGTTTTTCTTTTTAGCATCTTTGAAAAATTAAAATTTTGATCATGAAAAGTATATTGCTAAAGTTTCATGCATGTTATGTTTTGAAATATTGAATGATGTATGCAACATTAGGGATGATAATTATATGATATGTGATAGTGCTTAGGATTAATCCATGCATGTGTATCTTGATGATTTTACACTATTACATGCCTTAATAACATGTTGGAAATTATATGTTTTGGATACAAAAATTTTCATGATCATGAGCATGTTTTAACTTCATGATTGAATTTGAAAATCTATAGCAAAACTATGTTTGAATGCATGAAAGTGTTAAATTTCATTTTCGGATATTCTTGATCCTAACAATTCATTTTTGAGAATCTATTGATCTTGATGGTTTTATGATGAAATTCATTTTTCGATCCTAAACGTTGATGCATGTTTTTATTTAACATAAATGAAAAACATGCTAACATGAAATCAATCACTTAAAATGAAATACATAAAAAAAAGGAAAAATATATTATCAATGAAATCATGAATCTACTTATGTTACGAATTTTGTGAACCATAAAAATGATTTTGGTGATTTGAATTTGAGATGAGTTTTATCAAAATCATGATCTTGATTTCTTAGAATAACATGATATTTCCCTTGTTGATCATCTCGATTATTTAAAAGGAGATTTGTCAAAATGATTCATGAAATTTTTGATTCATGACTTGATCATTCATTTGTTTATAAGATGGTTGAAATCTGTGTACCTTTGAATTTTTCCCTTCTCCTTTCGATTTTTGAATTCATGCATGTTATATGTTATATTATATGTTGAAGATTTGAAACCATGTTTTGATATCATGCATACCCAAGAAATGTTGATTTAATAAATTGAATGATTTGAAAATGAATGATGACTTTTCTCTTGAATGTAACTTGTGATATTCTTTATGAATTATCATCTTGATTTCTCGATAATCGATACATGAAATTTTATTGTGAATCAAGATCTTGTTCTTTGAACTCCCATGTTTCTTCTTATTGTTTACTAAAGAAGAAAATTTCTGAAATGAATCATGATTTTTTTGGAATTATAATTTTTATGATTCATAAAGAATTGAGAGATTAAAAAATCTATCTATGTTTTTTTTTTATGAATCTCTTGAAAATGATTTTGATTTGACGATTTGAATTTGAATAAGACTTATCTTGATTTTTTTAAATTTATAACTTATGACTTCTTATGCAAGAATCAAGGTACTATAACATTTGATCTCCTACATTTCTTTTTGATATTTATAAAAATAAAGGAGAACTATTGAAATAAATCATGTCTGTTGGTATTTAAATTGTCTTATCTTTGATGATATGATTTCTTTGTATCTATGATACAAATGCCTTGATATGATTGAATCACTGTTATAAAAGAAAAAGGAATTTGATAGCTTGCTAATTGCAAAAATATACGCTAGCTTGAATGATAAAACAAGAGATTGTCTATAGTGCAAATTTATTATTATCATGATGTGTAGATTGAAATAATGATTAGAATATTGATGTAATTATAAATGAATTTTGTATTATATATAAAATACTCTTGATATTATTTTGATGCATACAAATGAAAAGTTATGAACATGGTAGGATATAATTTGACAAAATTGATACCATCATTATTTGAAACATTTATGATTTGAAATTATGCACGCAATTGCTTTTTATTATGATGATATATGCATATAATGTGTATCATGAATGCTCAAAATGATGAATGCTTGGTATCATGATCAAAATATTGATAAATGCTATGATTTATTTCTAAAATGATGTATCATGTATGATATGCTCATAATGTTGATTGATTTATTCAATATCGTGTATGAATGAAATATAAGGTTTTTGAAATAGTGCATGTTTTAATTTGAAAATATAATGATGCATAAATAATATTGATACTTACCTTTGTCATAATTGATGTATAGGGTCTTCCCTTCTTTTTGACAGTGATAAAGGGGGAGATAGCTAGCTTGCACAAGTCAAGAATATGCAAAAACTTGATTGCTAGCTTGCCTATCTTAAGTAGCAAAGATTGCTAACTTGCTTATTTCAAGAAGCAAAAGTTATCTTCTTAAACATCACTATCTTGCCTATCTCAAGAAGCAAGACTTGCAACCTGCACATTACAATAGGAAGCAAGAATCGATAGCTTACACACTTCAACAAGAAAGCTATCTTGTATTTGCTTTCGAAATTTTTGCTAGCTTGTATGTTGTAAAATTTCTCACTTTTTCAAACACTTTGCTAGCTTGCACTTTATAAAGGAAGCGAAAATAGCACTTCTCAAAAGAGAAGAAAGAACTTACTATCTTGAACATCACAAAAATTTGCTACCTTGCATGATATAAAATTTGCTAAGATCACTATCTCAAAAGAGTTGCTATCTCAAAAAAGGCAAATGTGCTATCTTGCCTATCTCAAAATACAAAACATGCTAATTTGTTACGGAAGCAAAATTGCTAGCTCAAACATTGCAAAAGGAAGCAAAAATTTGCTAGCTTGCAACTTGCATATCATGAAAATCGCTAGCTTGTAGTCTAAAGAGAAGCAATTAGTTGTTATCTCAAGAAAAGCAAACATGCTAAACTTACACATCTTTAATTGCTAGATTGCATGATGATAAAATTTGATACTATGTTTTTCATGCAATGTATGGAACTTTTTATCTCTAAACACATAACAGTAGGAACTTCTCCTTTTTGTTGATGACAAAGGGGGAGAAGTATGATGACATGACATGTTATGCATAAGTTTATGATGACATGTTGCTTGGATTCTTGAATCCAAGAGTTTCTATCAATAAGCCATAATGATAGGGGGAGTTTGTTTAAACTCCGGGAGTTAAGGTTAACTCTGTCATCAAGTGGTTGTCATCATCAAAAAGGGGGAGATTGTTATATCTCGTATTTTGATGATGAAACCACTTGATATATATTTATGATTTAATCTGTGTTTTGAGTAACGCAGGATGCTTCGATGTCCTTAAATCTGTATAATAGGAATTGGGTCATGATAAGATCATGATAATGAGACCAATTCACCTATAAACATAAACCCTAAATATTTTCGATCATAGGTTACTTGAGAGGGATATCGAGATAACCGAAAATACTAGTGTACTATATACCCGTCCATATGATGGAGGCAGTTGGTCTCATAGTTACTTGTGTTGGAACACTAGGTGTTGGGAAATCTAAGGCGACATTACATGCGCAGTGGAAGAACAAAAAAACAAAAATCTCAAATTTCTACAAGAAAAATTAGTCTCTTGTCATCGTGCAAAGATTGCTGCGTAAAAACCTGCGAAACTAAAAAACTACGCATATAAAAAGATTGTGTTACCTAGGGAGATCATATATCTCTAAATTCCTACAAATCTATGGGAGAGGATGAAGGAGGTCAACTATCCTCCTCTCTAGCAATGATCCACATGGCAAGGGCTATGAAAATGCTCCTCAAATCGCTGCACAATTCTTATCATTGCGCACAGCATGCAATCAAGAAGGAGCGGACCTTCTTGCTATCCACACTCCCCAAATAGGGGCTATAGGTTTAAGAGGAGAGGGGGAGAGGAGAATAGGAGGTGGCAGCCGAAAGGGTCTAGCCTATTATCACGGACTTAGCTGGTTTTGCCTAAGTCGTGCGGCACCCTTGCGTATCCGTCTGCAAAGGTCAGCCTCCCCAAAGCCTCCCACGGTCCCTTAGGACCCACAAAAGAGACAATGGGTTAGAGAAAATGCCTCATTCGGGATCCACACGCAAACATTCCAGGAAACACTTCATAGACATTGTAAATTACAAACATACTTTACAAGCTCTGAACAATTGCACAATAAAGGGTCAAAATGGTCCATTACAGACCGAAAAATCTCTCACAAGTGTCCACATGACATAACCTTTATTTACAAGCCAAAAGCTGTCACCAACCCAACTAAAATGGGACTATTAAGCCTTCGGCCATCTCTCTACATGTTGTGCAAAGTATGAACATACCAAAAGACATAGATATACATAAGCATTACATCAAACATCTTGTTTAGAAGTTTGTCTGTGACATTCTCCCCCACTTATTCCTTTGACGTCCTTGTCGAAGCCTTTGTGAACACTGTAACTCCTCGCTTTTGCTGAGTCTTCAATCTCCTGCTCCAGCTGCAATACGCCTCTTGGCTCCCAACTGCTCTTCGCTACTGTTTTTGAGTAGTCGAACCTTTAATCTGCTATGTTGCTTCAACTCGCCAATGACTCTGACTCTAGTGTGGGGTTGGCTGAGCTGTGTTGATCCCTGTTGGTTCCTGCAAATCCTCCAAATGAAGGGAAAGACCATCCTTACTGCACTGGTCTCTCAAATGCCTCATGCTGCTTGAACTGGGTGGATGCTTGTTGGAGCTTTAACGAGTATTGTCTCGTAAACTTCTGAAATTTTGGGTCTTTCCTCCACAAAATTTGCCCATTGACTCTTCTTTCACTTAGTTGTCACTTCCAAGTAGGTTCGCATCACTTCCGCTTTCGATTGGCATTTCGTTGAGAAATGAAGCAGACAATCTACTCAGTAGCACTGATCACCATTGGTGAGGATTTGACAAATATTATCTTTCATTATCTTTGAAGGGTCTTTGGACCTGTGTAGAGCTTCTCTGTTGGATAGATAAGAGAATTGGGGTACTCGGTTTCGCCCATTCTCTTAAGGGTTGAGAAGGTAAAGGTTACTTGACTTCGCCCGCCTCCTCGAGGTTGTACTCCATCCATCGAGCTGGTTATTGGCCTTCGCTTGCTCTTTGCTCACACTTTTGAAGCACTTGAAGTGTTTGCACTCCTTGCGCTGAGTTAGTTACTATGATTCACCTTCTCAATGCCATCGAACTTCTAGAATGTAGGAAGTTTTCACCCCAAGTTGGAGTAATTCTCTAATAGATTTGGTCGCCTCTAGGATTGTACCGTCTTCTCCATCAACCTTGCCGCCTACTCCCCTGAGTAACAAAGGTACAGCACCACGTACTGCCTGCTTCGTTCCTTGGTCGTGCACTCTTGCATGACCCGAAGTCCTTCACTTTCGGCTATCTTGATGAAAAGCTCATTGACACTGGTCTTACGAAGTTCCTTAGCCTCTACCCTTCAGCCTTGTCTCGGTACTTAGAGTTTGCCTCTGCATGCTCCGCCTCCTCGACTCCTTTCATGACTAAGCGCTCTCCCTCCATGAGAGCAAGGGATCAATGACTTTCACGGAAGTCTCGCCTCTACGGTATCATGGCACTGCCATGCCCATGGCCCTACTATCCGTCACCTTGCATCTGTATCCCTTTTCTTCACGATCAGTAGATATGTCTTCGTGGCACTCCTCTGAGTCCACCTCCATTTTAACTGATGCTTGATTTTGGGTAGTTAAGTCCCTCTGGACTTGTCGTCGCTTCCTCGCCTCTTTCGACCCTCTGCTTCAACACCTCTGTGTTCTCCAAGCAGCACCCTTTGGTCGATGGAAAGACAGACTGCAACTCCCATGCATGGCCTTGGCCATCGCATTATAGGGTTTATACCGATTATGTTCTCCTTAGCTTCCTTGGTAGCAACGTTCGCTTACTCGACCTTGTCCTCTGACTTGCTGGGCTCCCTTAAGCGAATATGAGTTCTAGAGCAGTCCAACTCTCCAACTGCTTCGTTCATATCTCTATATGATCAAGCCCCTCCCATGGGACTCACTGGTACTTGCATTCGAACTTTTCCCTTGATGGAACACAGCCCCCATATGCTGATGACCAAGGCTTTCATCCGATGCAAAATTCGATGCACGCATGGAAGACCCGCCTCTGCGGTACCATGGCCATCGCTCCTTGAATCCATAGCCCTTCTTGCCGTCGTGTTGTTCACCGAAGTGGAGCTTCCAGTAGCTCCCGATCATACCTTCATATGATCTAGTCCCTCACAGGACTATGTCGTGTGTATCGCATTACCACGAACTGTTCCACCACGATCCGCTGCACCATGTCGCCTCCTGGTGACATCTCTATTGCATTCTGATCTTTGTGGGATGGACTCGAATTGTGATCCCTCCATGTGTGGCCTTTGCCAATACATCACAGGGTCTCTTCCACCTTCGATTTTATTTACTCTTTTGGCAATCAACCTTCATCCACCCACTCTTGGGTCACACCTAGATGAAGCACCGCTCTAGGACAGTCCGTCGCCTAGTAGCTCCCAAAGTCCCCTGACTTCGCTGCAATTAGTGCACCATTGTCTGGATCCTGGGCCTTTGCCCCTACCAGCACAATCTTTACTACGCATTGCTTCCTTCATGGCAACTTGAATGGCAACACTGTGACATATTCTTCAAGAGTACCCGTCTCTATGTCCTCTTGCCTCATGCTAAGGCCTTTTGAACCCAACTTCGCCTCCGCAAATTGAGTCGCCTTAGTTCCTCCATCAAATGCTTTTCCGAGATAAGGTACATGTGCCCAAAAGCTCCCTTCGTCTTTGGCACCATGCAAGATGAGTCTGCTCCATCAGAATGAAGGACCCATGGAATAACATGATCCTGCTCTTGCCTCTGCAAGAGTTCATGTCCTCTATCCAAGGAAAGTAATGTGCCTCCGCTCCATGTTCCATCTTCTATGCTGGCTCCCTTTATGCGGCTTGGGTACTTCGCCAAGTTACACCCAAGTTGCTCCGCTCCTCATTTTTGCATTGAGTTGATGGTGGACCTCGCGCCCACCATTCCACGAGTCAGCCCTCCCTTGAGTCCGATCTCCATATCGACTCCAAGTGTGTCTTCATTTGTGTTCCTTTTGGGTCGCTCCCCTACTTGTTCTCATAATGCATCCACCAATGCATTCTCTCGAGCGAGATCATGCGACGACTCCTCACCGCTTGCTCAGTCCATTGAGCTTCGTGGAGTTGTTGTTTGTTGAGGTACTCCTCCTCAACATGTGAGGTCCGTCTCATATGATTCTCCCTTTGGAGAGCCGGGACTTATCCCTCCTGGATAACTATCCCGTTGGAGCAACATCTCTCTTTGTTTCATAGACCACCATCCCCTTGGACTACTCCGATCTGCTGAACAAACTGTGCATTGTTCTGCCTCCTGCAAACGCACTTACTAGATTGCGACTCCACGTCAATACAACCCCCGTTGCACCACTCAAGGCCTAGCAACATGCTAAACTCGTTGCACACTTCAACCTCCTATGAACGTATCCTTCATATGCCGAAGAGAAAGTTTCAATGCTCCATGGCGTCGAGTTTCAGTCACCTTGGGATGGCCGTGAACATTCCATCGTCCACATACAAACCCATGCATAAGTACCGAATTCTTCGAGTTAACAATTCCCCTCACCTCTGTGAGCTTGGCACAACTCTTTCGGTCACTGAGCAACTCATTCCACCTCGCATGGTCTCATCTTTTACTAAGCGCCTCGCTTGCCTTAAGCACCATCAAGTATAGTTGTCAACGTTGAGCCGTAGCTCAAACTCAGCCATCCCACCCTTTGTGTACTCCACATTCTTCCAAGCTTGCTTGTTCTCGTGGTGCCTCTTGCGAGAAGGGTTGGCCATTCCTCTGAATGCCAATCTCAAATGCTCGCTCCTCCGAGCGACTCCTTTTCCCTACATCTCCATGCCCGTTTTTCCCCAAACAGTCGCGCGTGTGCTGACTGCCCTCAACACAGCCCAGCTAGGTCCCCCACGTTTGCATGCTAAGTGTTTCTATGAGTGCTTGTCCCACTCTGATACCATCTATCACGGACTTAGCTGGTTTTGCCTAAGTCGTGTGGCACCTTTGCGTGTCCGTCCGCAAAGGTCAGCCTCCCTGAAGCCTCCCACGGTCCCTTAGGACCCACAAAAGAGAGAACGAGTTAGAGAAAACGCCTCATTCGAGATCTACAATCAAACATTCCAGGAAACACTTCATAGACAATGCAAATTACAAACAGACTTTACAAGCTCTGAACAGTTGCACAACAAAGGGTTAAAATGATCCATTATAGACTGAAAAATCTCTCACAAGTTTCCACATGACATAACCTTTATTTACAAGCCTAAAGCGGCCACCAACTCAGATAAAATGGGATTATTAAGCCTTCGACCGTCCCTCTACATGCTGTGCAAAGCATGAACATACCAAAAGACACGGACATACATAAGCATTACATCAAACATCTTGTTTAGAAGTTTGTCCATGACACTATGGCTCTTTGGTTCCCTCCTATTTATAGAGGCCCCTTGTTAACTTAATCATAATGGATCTTGCCCTATTGAGTACTATATTTTCATCCAACTACCCAAGCCTCTTAGATTAGTGGGTCTCTATCCAATAATCTCTCATTGGCTCTTATTAGATCTCATCCATGGGATCCAATAATTCAGGGGCTTATTTGATATCCAATAAGATAGGGGCTCTAACGGATCTCTCATATCTGAACCTCTACTCATCGCAATACCCATCATATGTTTGTGATCCTCTAGGCCCAATATCAAGTTGACCGTAAATCATACTTGTCAGAACTCCTTCGGGCTTAGCAAAATTATTATCTCCATAATAATTTACTCGACTCATCGATTACGGATGTACTAGGCCACTACGCCGCAGCCCCTAAATAATACAGGGGAATCCAATTCATTAGACATATATATCCTTAATTACCATATATATATAGTCCCTCATCTATCTAATATCCTAGAGACCATATTATGGGCATGGTGCTGTCAAGCTCATATAGTTTCTACTCGAGTTTTGCTCTAATCAAATTCTCCCAGAGAACTCTCTCTCTCTCTCTCTCAATCCGAATGACCCTAGACAGGGATTTGTTTGAGTAAGAATACATGTGATATTTCTCTCATGACACCAAGAGCGGATGATCTTCTATCGATACTTAATAACCGTCATAAGATTGGCTACCACTCCCGATGACCAAATGTGTTAGATCTGGAACATCCGGATCTATAAGTTTGGTATCAAAGAGTGTGTTAGGAACGAGTCGGCACTAAGAGGGGGGAGGGGTGTGGGTGAATTAGTGCAGTGGATAAAATTACGTCGGTTCGAAAATCTTTCGTTCGATTAAAATCGATTTCGGAAAAGATATTAACTTGAAACACATAAGAGTGTGTAGCTAAAGTAATGAGGAAGTATGGCAGTTTGCAATAAATGTAAATAGCAAAGTAGAAATGCAAACTGAGTTTATAGTGGTTCGGTCATCGTAACCTACATCCACTCCTGATTCCTCCTCCGTTGAGGCCACTGGCAGCCACTATCGGTCTTCCTTCAATGGGTGAAGACCAACTACCCTCTTACAACACTTTTTCCTTTTCACAGGTTTAGGAGATAACCTTTATAAGTAACTCTTTTACAAGTATTCCCTCACACACCTCCCTTATGACTAACTCTAATCACCAGAAGGAGGGAACTCAAAGTTTTGGCAGAGTTTACTCAGTTTTTTCCTCTATAATTCTTGCTACTTTCTTGTTGTATAAGTGGGGTATTTATATGCCTCAAATGGTTTAAAAAATAGAGCCAAAAATTTAAATTTTCAGGTCTTCCGAGTACGAGCGGTACCACCGCTTGCACTGGACGGTACCATTGCTTACAACCTGACACGAGGTGGTACCATCACCTGACACACTATCACTGGGCAGTACCACCACCTAATTTAGCGATACCACCGCCTAATAGCCTCGGAGACTGGGTTTTTCGAGTTTTCCAACTCACAAACGGTTCTACTACCTGTTCTAGTGGTGCCATCGCCTGACCCAACTTTTGGGTCACTGAATGGACCTCCCAATGAGCCCAAATCAATCCCAATTAAGGCCCAATTGGCCCCTAATTGAGTTAGCATGATTACTCTAAAAGTTAACTCAATTAGCCCCCTAAACTACTTTGATATTAGACAAATGGTTACAAAGCATGAATCATTTGTCCAGCATGTCATTGGTTCATCCAGTGCTCATTCGATCCTTCGGCGCATCGTCCTCTCTTTCGGCATATTACCCAATCGGCATGCTGACTCCCTCAATTTCTGATCTCCTTGGTGCAATGTCCAATCCTTTGGCTTGATCCCCGAATTCACAACATAAGCCTTCTACCGACACGTTGACCAATCGTCCGACCCGACATCCAATCTTCTGACATGTTCACTCCGGTCCAATGTCTGATTCCTCCTACTTTAATCAATTTGCCTCTCCTTGATCAAAGCTAGTCCTACGTTACTCAAAACACAGATTAGATCACAAACTCATCAATTGATTTCATCATCAAAATCTGAGATTCAACAATCTCCCCTTTTTGATGATGACAACCAATTGATGATAAAATTTAAACTAAACTCTCCCAATCAATATGCCATATTGAAATAAGGCATCATTCAAATAAATGATGACCTTTTAGTCTATTTTAATTATATCATATGCAATAAATACATCATATACATCATCATAATAAAATCATGAGTATTGCATGCATCATTCCAAAATATAATGTATATTTTCAAAATCATCATTACATGCATGATCATCATACATAATTTCATATTATCATTTTAGGCATAATATGCATGATTATCGTGATACCTTCTCCCCCTTGTTATCAACAAAAAGGAGAAGTGCAACTAGCAAATTGCAAGCTAGTAAGATAGCAAGTTAGAACATGTAAGCTAGCAAGTTTTAGAGATGTTCAAGTTTAGCAATTCTTTGCTTCTTGAGATGGGAAAATTTAAAGATAGGCAAGATAGCACTTTTTGCTTCTCGTTTGAGATATGCAATGTAGCAATTTTTGCTTCCTTTGTAATATTCAAGCTAGCAATTCTAGTAAGTTTTACATTATGTAAGCTAGCAAATTTTTACATCATTTAAAAAAATGTAAGCTAGTAATATTTGAAATGTTTAAAAAAGTAACTTTTGCTTCTTGAAATATGCAAGTTAGCAATCTTTGCTTCTCTTTTGAGATAAGCAAGCTAGCTTGTTTTTGCATATTATTGAATTATGTAAGCTAGCAAATTTTTCTCTTTTGAGATATGCATACTAGCAATTTTTTTTCTCCCCCTTTGTCATTGGCAAAAAGAGGGGAATAATAAAACAATGGTGCAATTTATTTCCCTTCATATCAATTTTCAAATTATGACAAAGATAAAGTGTCATTCTCATTGTAATATACCATAATTGAGATAAATCTTGAATTCAAATTGAATTCAAGTCAAAGCAATTTTACTCATGACTCACATCATATGCAATACATCATATACTCGTAATAAAATCATAAGTATTACATGCATCATTTCAAATCATAAATATTTCACATCATGATGGTATCAATTTGTCAAATTATATTACATCCTACTAAGCATGATCATAACTTCTCATTTGCATGCATCAACATAATATCATGAGTATTGCATAATTTCATATCATCACATGAAGGATGACAAGAAAATTTTGGTGATGAGATATACTTAATGAATATAAGGAATTATAAAAATCATATCATGAAAGATAAGATCATGTGAATACTAAAAGACATGATTCATTTTGATAAATATTCTCTTTAGTGAATAACAAAAAGAAACATAGGAGATCAAATGATATAATATCTTGATTCATGCATAAGAAATTTCAAGTTATAAATCTCAAAAAATCAAGATAAAACTCATTCAAATTTAAATCGTCAAATCAAAATCATTTTTAAGAGATTCATAAAAAAGACGTAAATAAATTCATTAATCTCTCCCTTTTTTATTAATGATTTAATTATATTATGAGATATACAAATCATACTTACAAAGGAGTCATATAAAAAATTATGACATAAAGAATATTAATTTGAAAGATCAATTCATGTATGATTCATTTTGATAAATCTCCTTTTTAGTAAATAACGACTAGAATCATAGGAGATCAAATAAGATATTTTGATTTAAATAAATCTCAAATTATTAATGTCAAGAATCAAGATTCGTTTGAATAAATCTTCTCTTAGACAAGTAAATCATACGTGAATCAAGAAAAAATATTTCATATAAAATATATCTCAAGTCACAAACATCGATAAATGATTCGATTGGATATATAATCTTATTATTAAAACAAATCATATGAAAAGGAATCCAAAATCATCATCAAAGTCACTTTTTGAAAATTCAATAAAAGCAACGTAGATAGATTCCTATAAGATTAAAGATAGCTCAAGTTCTTTTAGTTCCAAATTTTGTGATTGATTTCATATTCAAGTCTTTTATACAAAAGTCATGCTTCATTATTTATAATCGAAAAGCAATACGGAAATCATAGAAATCATCAAGCTCAATAAACTATAAATTACCCAAAAATCATCATTACTTCGAATTACCATGCATAATTATAAAATCGTCAAACATGATACCAAGACTTTTTAATATTTCAATTACATCATTACATCATTATGTATCATTAAATCATCAAGCATGATACCAAGACTTTTTAACATTTCAATTACATCGTTACATCATTATGTATCATTAAATCATCAAGCATGATTATATTAAACATGAAGCATTTCTAATCAAAATTATTTTGTTTGTTATAGTAGTAAATCTAACTTTTCATGCTTAGTGCTAGGAATTAACATGCAATTATCATGCTCAAATTTTAATTTTTTTTAAAAAATAACTTAGAAAGAGAAGCATGATTTTTTTTTACATTTTTTATTTTACTAACTAATTTAAAAATAACTCATGAAAAAATATTAAGTAATTTCAGAATAAAGTAAAGAAGTTTCATTTGAGTTGTTTACCTCATTGTCACCAAAGTGAAGTTCGCCACTTTATCTTTATCGGTTTGTTCCTCGTCTTTGGATGCACTCATTTCGTCCCAAGTCACCTTGAGTGCTTTCATGTTCTTTGACAATTTTTTTCTTTTTAAGTTTACTTTTATTTTTAGTTTCATGTTTTAAAAACTTTTTAAGCTTTATTAGAAGTTCAAGTTCACCATCACTTGAGCTTTCGCTCGAGTGGTCTTCTTTTGTTCTAAGTGCAAAATCCTTCCTGTTCTTTGGAAGGTTGTTCTCAAGTTCATTTTGTGTCATACAACTCATTTCATAGGTCGTTAAAGACTCGATAAGTTTTTCAAGTGGAAAATAGTTCAAATACTTGGCTTCTTGAATGACCGTTACTTTAGGGTCCCAACTCTTTGGAAGGGATCTCAATATTTTATTAACGAGTTCAAAATTCGAAAAACATTTGCCAAGTGCTTTTAGACTATTGATGACATTCGTAAAATGAGTATATATGTCTCCAATAGTCTTGCTTGGTTCCATTCGAAACAACTCAAAATCATGCATCAAAAGATTAATCTTCGAAACAACTCTACTAGTGCCTTCGTGTGTGGTTTCAAGAGTGTATCAAATATCGAAAGTGATTTCACAAATAGACACTCGATTGAATTAATTTTTATCTAAAGCGCAAAACAAAGCATTCATAACATTTGCATTTAAAAAGAAAGTCTTCTTCTCCAACTCATTCCAATCATTCATTGGAAGAGAAGACTTTTGAAAATCAAATTCGACTATATTCCATAAATCAAGATTCAACGAAAGTAAGAAAACTCTCATTCGAGTTTTTCAATATGTGTAATCTGTCCCATTGAACATGGGAGGACGAATAAGAGATTGACCCTCTTGAAAGCCGAAAAGAGCCATTTCTCTTGGGTATTAAACCAAATGAAAAATAACGTGGCTCTGATACCAACTATTAGGAACAAGTCAGCACTAAGAGGGGGGGGGGTGAATTAGTACAACGGATAAAATTACGTCGGTTAAAAAATCTTTCGTTCGATTAAAATCGATTTTGGAAAAGATGTTAACTTGAAACACGTTCATAATGCAGCTAAAGTAATGAGGAAGTATGATAGTTTGCAATAAATATAAATAGAAAAGCAAAAATGCAAACCGAGTTTATAGTGGTTTGGTCGTCGTGACCTATGTTCACTCCCGATTCCTCCTCTGTTGAGGCCACCGATATCCACTATCGGTCTTCGTTCAATGGGTGAAGACCAATTACCCTCTTACAACACTTTCTCCATTTCATAAGTTTAGGAGATAATCTTTACAAGTCACTCTTTTACAAATATTCCCTCACACACCTCCCTTAGGACTAACTCTAAGTACTAGGAGGAGGGAACTCAAAGTTTTAGCAAAGTTTACTCAGTTTTTTCCTCTATAATTCTTACTACTTTCTTGCTACCATAGTAGGATATTTATAGGCCCCAAATGGTTTAAAAAATGGAGCCAAAAATTTAAACTTTCGGGTCTTCCGAGTACGGGTGGTACCACCGCCTACAGCCTGACACTAGGCGGTATGATCGCCTAGTCTGGTGGTACCACTGCTTGACACACTATCACTGGGCAGTACCACTGCCCAGTCTAGTGGTCCCACCGCCTGACAGCCTCGGAGATCGGATTTTTCGAGTTTTCCAACTCATAGGCGATTTCACCACTTGTTCTGGCGGTGCCACCGCTTGACCCAACTTTTGGGTCACTAAATGGGACTCCCAATGAGCCTAAATCAATCCCAATTAAGGTCAATTGGCCCCTAATTGAGTTAGCATGATTACACCAAAAGCTAACTCAATTAGCCCCATAAACTACTTCGATCTTAAACAAATGGTTATAAAGCATAAATCCTTTGTCCGGCATGTCATTGGTTCATCCGACGCTCGTCCGATCCTTTGATGCATTGTCCTCTCCTTCGACATATTACCCAATCGGTATGTTTACTCCCGTAACTTCCGATCTCCTTGGCACAATGTCCGATCTTTTGGCCTGATGCCCGAATTCACAACACGAGCCTTCTGCCGACACGTTAACCAATCCTCTGGCCTGACATCTAATCTTCTGACATGTTCACTCCGACCCAATGTATGATTCCTCTTACTTTAATCAATTTGCCTCTCCTTGATCGAAGCTAGTCTTGTGTTATTCAAAATGCAGATTAGATCACAAACTCATCAATTGATTTCATCATCAAAATCCAAGATTCAACAGAGTACTCATTACATGACATCCTTGGTGTCTCAAGTCCAAGGACCAAATACACCACTAGGATGACCGAATTACTGTCTAACAATGAGGTATCAATAACCATCCAGCATTTCGTGAGCGGATCAATCAATGAACTTATTCTCCAATGAGCAGCTATGAGAACACTCGCCTCCACCATATGGATGGGGCATACTAGTATATCTGGTCATCTCGATGTTCCTCTTGAGTGACCTATGATTATGATTATTTAAGATCTATGTTTAAAGACGGATCAGTCTCATTATCGTGATCTCATTACGATCCGATTCCTATTGCGCAGATCCATGAACATTACAATTTATGTAGCATATAAGATAAAGTGATAAAATATCAAATAATATAATAAGCAAAAAAGAATGTGTATAATATCACATGTGTCATTACTCATGTGATTGGCTTATAGGGCACCTATGACTAGCAATCTCCCACTTGACCTAAAGCCAATCACCTACATGTTAGATCCCCATCAGATCCCCTACGACGCTCAAAGACAATATGAGACAACGACTTCGTTAGTGGATCTGCAATGTTATTTTTGGATGGAACTCCTTCCACTGCTACATCTCCTCGGGCCACGATCACTCTGATCAGGTGGAACCTCATTAAAACGTGCTTAGACTTTTGATGATACATGAGTTCCTTTGCTTGAGCAATCGCCCCACTGTTATCGTAATATAAGGGAATCAACTCCTCACTGCTCAACACGACTCCTAGATATGTGATAAACTACTTCACTCAGACTCTCTCCTTTGCCAACTCAATTAGGGCTAGGTTAACATATACCCCGAATTAAACTTGTTATCACCGATATCAGACTGAAAACTCAAGTCTATGTAGCCCTCAACCCTGAGGCTACTACCTCTATATACCAATAAAAGATTCATAGTCCTTCTTATATACTTAAGGATACACTTTACTGTTTTTCAATGCTCCAAGCCTAGATCCTCCCGATACCTACTTGTGACACTCAGAGCATGTGCTATATCAGGCCTAGTATATAATATAGCATATATGATAGACACTATTATTGAGGCATAGGGTATCCTATCCATATCTGCCCTTTCTTCAGGAGTCTTTGGGGACATACTCCTAGAAAGCGATATCCCATGTCTCATCGGCATGAGACCCCCTCTTAGAATTTTACATGTCAAACCTTTTAATAATAGTATCTATGTACTTGGATTGGGACAAACCAAGTATCCTTTTATATCTATCTCTATAGATCCAAATCCTTAAAATATATAATGCTTCCCCTAAGTCTTTCATGGAGAAATGTCTAGATAGCCAAGTGTTGAATCTCGGATTTTGATGATAAAATCAATTGATAAGTTTATGATCAAATCTGTATTCAAGAAAGGTGATGTAGAATTATCTTCAATCATGAAAATGCAAAATGATTGAAGCAAAAGAATCAAAAGTTGAGCCGGAGTCAAAATTTGGGTATCGCGTTGGAAGAATCGGACATTGCATCAAGATCAGACGTTGTGGGAGTTAATATGCTGATGGGTCGAGTAATACGTCGAAGGAGAGCATGATGCACTAAGAGTTCGGATGAACCAATGACATGTCGGACAACACAAGATTCAATGTTTTGTAATCGTTTAAGTCATGATCATCATAGTTTTAGGTCTTAATTGAGTTAGATTCAAGTATAACCATGCCAACTCAATTAGGGCTAGGTTAGGCGGTGGCACCGCCAGACCAAGTGGTGGAACCACCAAAGGCTCGGTCTTCTAGGCACTGACTAAACGGTGGTACCACCCAGACTGACAGTAGTACTGCCTAGTTTTAGGTGGTGGTACCACCCAGACATAGTCTTCTAGGTTATGTCAAGCGGTCATACCACTCAGACTAGCAGTAGTATCGCTAGTGTAAGGGTGTTAGGCGGTAGTACTACCCAACACTAGTGGTAGTACCGCTAGTACCCCGAAAGCCTATGATGAGACCATTTTTTACTCCATTTTTGAAGTCTACTCCACTCATCCATGCTCAGTTTACAAAAGAACTGTAAACAAAAACTTATGACTCTAAGTGAGAAATATAATCATTATTATTAAATATCTAATTTAATAATAATATAACTGTTCTCATTAAGATTCATAATTCATTATCATGAATTTTTTCATTTATTATGATTTAAATGATTTCAGTTTTTTATTCTTTATACATGAAACTGTTATTATTAAATTAAATATTTAATATCATTAAAGTTCTTCATTATGGTCCAAACGTTACAAATTTGAATTAATTCTTGAACGTTATGAATTGGTGATGATAAATGTTCTTGATGGGAGAACATCTATATATATGAGGATTTTGGTCCCTGGGCTCAATCATCTCTTTGAAGCAAAAAGACTTTCCTACACCATCTAAAGCAAGAGTTCTGAGCCGAGAAGTTCCAAAGTTCAAGAAGAAACCTCTGCAAAATTTTTTTGACAACAATGGCTAGAGGTACGCTATTTTGTTTCCGCATCAGTTTTTATTGTGTTTCTATTATAATGATTTAGAAACACAAGTTGGTTTCAGTAATTTCTTACATTTGGTATCAAAGCCTTTTGACCTCTGCCTTGATACGAAATAGTTTTCATTTTTATGCCATGAAAATGATTTGATTTTGGTTTCTTCTTGGAAACTTCTTGATATATTTTATTGAAAATCATGAGGAAATATCATTTTCAACATTTTAGTCGGTAAAATGCTCATATTATGTATGCATATTTAGTTATAGTAAATTATGCTTATGAGCAAATTTTTTATGTTTAAAATGTCTAGTGATCTATATAATCTTAATTAATTAAGAATTAGCCACAACATCCTTAATTAATTAAAATTATATATAAAGTTAAAATAAGGATCACATAAGTAATTAGACATCATATTGTGACTGATTATATTTTATATAATAATTGTTATCCCACAGGATCTTTTATTATATTTAATATAATTAATCAGGATAAAATATCAGATTATTTTCATAATTTACCCGTAGGGATTATGAATTTCATAATTTACCCACATGGATTATGAATTGGAATATAATTTGATAGTTTTATCATAAAGACCATATGAATCTATTTGAATTAAAAATTTAGCCCATAGGCAATTTTTATGTCATGAGATTCATATTTTTGGTATGTTTCACATTGGTAAAATATGTAATTTAGTCTATTAAGCTTCAAATTTTGACATAAGCATGTTTGATTTTATGTAGTTTCTCAAACTGTTAATTTCTCTGATATTCGATGTGATATTCCTGAACTTAACGGTGATAACTATAAGATATGGAAGGAGAGGGTTCTCCTCCATTTAGGGTAGATGGATATTGATTATACTATTAGGAAAGACGAACCACCTATAGTCACTAATACCGACACTCCAATTGAGATCACATTATATGAGCGATGGGAGCGATCCAATCGGCTCACCGTGATGTTTATCAAAACTAAAATGACTGTTGGCATACGTGGTTCTGTTGACCAGCATGAAAATGTCCGAGACTTGCTAAAAGTTATTGATGAACAATTCGTCACTTCAGATAAGGCATTAGCAAGTACCCTAATAATGAAATTCTCATCCCTTAGACTCACCAACATAAAGGGTGTGCATGAGCACATAATGCAAATGCGAGATATTGTAGCTCAACTTAAGAAACTTAAGGTTAATATGTCAGAATCCTTTTTGGTGCACTATATTCTGAACACCCTTCCACCTCAATATGGCCATTTTAAAATTTCATACAATACACATAAGGACAAATGGTCAATCAATGAATTAATGACCATGTGTGTTCAAGAAGAAGAGAGGCTAGTGATGGAATTGGGTGAGAGTGCATTGGTAGTAACCACTCGTGGGAAGAACAAAACTAACAAACATCAAACCAATCAGAAAGCTCATCAATAGGGAAAAGGTAAAATACCACCCCAAGCTGATATCAAGAAAGAAGCAAGGTGTTTTTTTTTTAAAAGAAAGGGACACATGAAGAAGAAATGCATGAAATTCCAACAGTAGCTTGAAAAGAAAGGTAAACCAACCTCATATGTGTGTTATGAATCTAATATGGTCAATGTTAATATTAACACCTGGTGGATTGACTCTGGATCAACAATCCATATTGCAAACTCTTTGTAGGGTATGCAAAACCTAAGGAAGCTAGTGGGAAGTGAGCAAAGCATCTTATCAGGAAATAAGATGGGCTCACATGTGGAGGCAATTGGAACATGCATTTTAACTTTAAGTAGTGGTTTTGTTTTAAAATTGGAAAGAACCTTTTATGTACCAAGTTTCTCACGAAACTTAATTTCTGTTTCCAGACTCGTACCATTTGGGTATTCCTTTAATTTTAAAGACACATCATTTTGTTTATTACATAAATCTGATTGTGTTGGGAATGGTATTTTGTCTGATGGTCTTTATTGTATTTTATTACAAAATGATAATACTCAAAGTTCAATGCATGTTCACGCTGGCATTAAGAGGTGTAATATTAATGAGGACTCCTCTATATTATGGCATCGGAGATTAGGACATATCTCCATAGAGAGAATTAAGAGATTAGTTAAAGATGGGGTACTTAGTACTCTTGATTTTACTAATTTTAAGACTTGTGTTGACTGTATTAAGGGAAAGCAGACCAATAAGTTCAAAAAGGGTGCTAATAGGAGTTCAGACTTATTAGAGATAATTCATACTGATATATGTTGTCCAGACATGGACATACATGGTCAGAAATACTTCATCTCCTTTATAGATGATTACTCACGATATATGTATATATATTTGCTTCATAACAAAAATGAAGCATTGGATGCCTTCAAAGTCTTTAAGGCTGAAGTTGAGAACCAATGTGATAAGCAAATTAAAATTATGAGATCAGATAGGGGTGGAGAATATTATGGTAGATATACTGAAAATGGACAAGCACCTGGTTCTTTTGCTAAGTTTCTTCAAAAACATGGGATTGTTGCCCAATACACTATGTCTGGTTCTCCAGACCAGAATGGTGTTGCAGAAAGAAGAAACCGAACATTATTATGTTAGGATCGGAGCGGCACTAAGAGGGGGGGGGTGAATTAGTGCAGCGGATTAAAACTTCGGTTTTAGAAAAATCTTTCGTATGATAAGAACGAAACTTGAAAGACTTAACTTGAAAGCGTATTCTTGAAGTTGCGCAGCAAAGGTAATAAGGAAC